>NC_052148.1:199542842-199790342 GCF_902713615.1 Scyliorhinus canicula
TCTCCCTCAGTGTACCTGAACAGACGCCGGAATGTGGCGACTAGAGGATTTTGACAGTAACTTCAGTGCAGTGTGAATGTAAGCCTACTTGTGAAAATAATAAAGATTATCTAACCTCTGTCTTCCCTAAACTATTCCAATGAAGCACAACAGTATATCATGAAAGTGTCTCATGTTTCGACTAGGCACCTCATAATCTATTAGACATACTAATTTCAATAATTTCATGCCATAAGCATTGATCCCAATTTTTGCCCCTAACAGCTGTAGCCATCTGGGATGGCCACTTACAAGAAACATGGACGTTCACAAAGCCTAAAGGGAAACATGCAGAGCCTGCATGTATATTCGTGAGCAGAGAATCCAGACAGCATCGAAACCCCCAACCGATTAGCATTTTAATGACTCATCTCCGTAAGACAAAGGACTGATACTCAGGTAACCGATACAATTCCAGACTCAGTCGGCGCCACTCTCTTTACTCAGGAAGCATAAACAGCAAGGTCAACAAACTCTTAGGACACGACCAACCATCAAAGCACCCGCCCCTTTATTGGCTGAGATCGAAGGCAGTGATCGAGAACTGCCCAATTGATTGGGTCCAAACCTAAGGACCGCTCAAAAGAGTGCGACAAGGACCCCCCCCCCCAAAGTATAAAGAGAGACACTACCATGTGTTCGATCTCTTTTGGACCTGGCACTCCGGCAATGTCTATCTCCAACTGCAGCACCACGACCAGAAGCAAGTCCGAGATCAATGCTCGCTACCAGACGGATGAGCCTAGCTGAACCTCAGTTACCTCTCCAGACCCAGATTTGAATAAAGGCCACTGTTCCTCTGACCCAAGCCGGGTGCCTGAAGTTAAGTACAGGTTGTCATAGGTGTTAGGTGTAGTTTAGTTCACAGTGTTTATGTTGCATGTATAAGTTAATCTTGTGTGTAAATAAAGTATTATTGAACTTGAACCAACTAACTGGTTGTTGGGTCTTTGATCAATATCCGATTGAACCTTGTGGTGGTATAATTTGATACCTGACGACTCTGAAAGCAATATAATATCAATATCTAGACAAAGGAAGAGCAACCTTATTGACTGCCACCTTTATAGCGAGTAAATATAGCAACACAGCAGATGCTCATGCGTTTTTCTGTTAACATTTGGTTTTCCTCCAGAACCACCCTTTCGTCATTCGTCCCATTTTGCTTTGCATCTCTTTTTCTATTTAATCAGTCCTGCTTTCCATGCCAGCAGAGTTCTATTTTCCATCCCTCTGCCACTTTATTTGTTTATAGCCCATCACATAGAATGTTCCCACTGAGCTTGACTCTCCATGTGGCCTGAATTATGACTGACATTGGAATGCTTGATGCTGATATTGGGTATCAGTCGTGGGTAAAGTATGTCATTCCCCAATAGAAGACCTCAGCTGTACAAAAATGAGCTCACGTTTTGTTTGCTGATCAGAAGTCACCAAAAACCTCATTAACAAAGCTCACATCTTAAAAGTCAGTACTCGACTTATATTTTAGAAATTCCAGAACAGGCTACTCAAAACCACATTGCTACCAGGTGCGAACAGAAAGGAATATTGGTTTGTTAAGGGTATGGATGGAGAGAGAGAGGGCGCCAGAGAGAGAGAGAGGGCGCCAGAGAGAGAGAGAGAGAGAGAGGGCGCCAGAGAGAGAGAGAGAGAGAGAGGGCGCCAGAGAGAGAGAGAGAGAGAGAGAGAGGAGAGAGAGAGAGAGAGAGAGCGCCAGAGAGAGAGAGCGCCAGAGAGAGAGAGCGCCAGAGAGAGAGAGCGCCAGAGAGAGAGAGAGAGAGAGAGAGAGAGAGAGAGAGAGAGAGAGAGAGAGAGAGAGAGAGAGAGAGAGAGAGAGAGAGAGAGAGAGAGAGGAGAGAGAGAGAGAGAGGGGCGCCAGGGAGAGAGAGGAGGGCGCCAGGGAGAGAGAGAGGGGGCGCCAGAGAGAGGGCACCAGGGAGAGAGAGGGGGGGAGGGGGAGGGGGCCAGGAGAGAGAGAGAGAGGGGGCAACAGGGAGAGAGAGGGGGCACCAGGGAGAGAGAGGGGGCAACAGGGAGAGAGAGGGGGCCCAGGAGAGAGAGAGGGGGCAACAGGGAGAGAGAGGGGGGCGCCAGGGAGAGAGAGGGGGCGCCAGGGAGAGAGAGAGGGGGCGCCAGGGAGAGAGAGGGGCGCCAGGGAGAGAGAGGGGGCGCCAGGGAGAGAGAGGGGGCGCCAGGGAGAAAGAGAGGGGGCGCCAGGGAGAAAGAGAGGGGGCGCCAGGGAGAGAGAGAGGGGGCGCCAGGGAGAGAGAGAGGGGGCGCCAGGGGGAGAGAGAGGGCGCCAGGGGAGAGAGGGCGCCAGGGAGAGAGAGAGAGAGAGGGCGCCAGAGAAAGAGAGGGGGCGCCAGGGAGAGAGAGAGAGGGCGCCAGGGAGAGAGAGAGAGGGCGCCAGGGGAGAGAGAGAGAGGGCGCCAGGGAAGAGAGAGAGGGCGCCAGGGAGAGAGAGAGGGCGCCAGGGAGAGAGAGAGGGCGCCAGGGGAGAGAGAGAGGGCGCCAGGGAGAGAGAGAGGGCGCCAGGGAGAGAGAGAGGGCGCCAGGGAGAGAGAGAGGGCGCCAGGGAGAGAGAGAGGGCGCCAGGGAGAGAGAGAGAGGGCGCCAGGGAGAGAGAGAGGGCGCCAGAGAGAGAGAGGGTGCCAGAGAGAGAGAGAGGGCACCAGAGAGAGAGAGGGTGCCAGAGAGAGAGAGAGGGCACCAGAGAGAGAGGGCACCAGAGAGAGAGGGCGCCAGAGAGATTCTTCTTTTCTTCAAGAATAATCAAACAAAACCTGCCAGTATGTCTTAAATTCAACTTGGAGACTTACTTGTACCCTCAATGAGCAATTCTTGCCCGTGACTGCCCAGAAGAGTACGTGAAAGAAAAGGTGCAAAATCCACAAAAATCTCCCTCAGGAGGGGTGCAGTCTTCTCCAGTGCACGTTCAAGCCTTGCTGTAATACTAAACAGGTTGCAAAAATAGTCATAATTAAAATTCTGCAATGGAAGATTGATAAATTCTAAGATATGAAGTTAAGCCCAAATAAATTATTTTATTGAAGATTGGATTTGGCAATGGAAATATTCACATAGTTCTTTCAATACCAAATCTCCACCAGGTTGTACTAAATGCAGCAGAAACACATTCCATTACATCTAACATTTATTATATTTATAAATATCTAATTTTATACTGTAGCAACTGAGCCTCAGCAAACAAACTCCGAATTTGTTTCATAAGAACAAACTGTGCAAAATTCAATTTGAAACTACCAATAGAAAAAGTGAAGCAAAGATTTGAAATTGAAAAGATTCTGATCAAAAGTTAATAAAAGAGTTATTACCTCATATTTGCAGCAGAGTCCTCTGGCATTGGGGAAACAGTTTGAACAGATGGCAGCTTTGAGTTTGAAGTTCCACTGCCTAAGAGAATTCAATCAGCAAATTTAGTGACAAAATAATTCCAACACTTCAACAAAAGCGGTATATTAGATCTCACTGTTCACAACGAGCCATTTGTGCATCAAATATTTTTGGCAATACTTCTCTTGAAAACCAAATGGGATCTTTAATGTTTTAGAAGAAACAGTGAGGGACAATTTTCAAAAAGGATTTCCAATTTGGGTATGGAAAGCAAAGCGAGGCACTAAGACCTGACAAACAAAGGGCCAAGCAGTAACGCAACAAAATAAAAATATTGCTATTATGTTTTGTGCCATCTTAGAGCAGTGTTGTTCAATGCATCACCTATATGGCTAATTGAAAAATTAGAGGTGGTTAACTGTATTTTTGACAACTAAAACAGTCTATTCTGAAGCAAGGTCATCAAACTGGAATGTTAACTTTGCTTCACTCTTCATAGATGCCACTGCTCTGCTACGTATTTCCAGCATTTATGGTTTTATTTCAGATTTTCAGCATGCCCACCATACCAGCCTCTCCAAACAGGCACCGGAATGTGGCGACTCAGGGCTTTTCACAGTAACTTCATTAGAAGCCTACTTGTGACAGTAAGCGATTTTCATTCATTTTGCTTCTGTAAAAAACAAAGTCACTGGGCACATGATCTCAATACCTGTATGCTCATAGCATTTTACTTGTATTTCGTTGATTAAACACCAAGCCAAAAAAAAGTGTGCAAGTGCATGGAAACACCAACAACATTGGATGAAGAGGGGAGCCATCGACAGGTCAGTATGTAGCATGCACAATCAGTAACTAGCAACTCCAACGGCAAAGGAAAAGTTGCATGAAGTTGTGTTCTGAGTCCGGCATTGCTCATTTTGTAAGTCCCCATCATCAGCAAGGAAGTCAAAGTATTGGGACTGTTGCATAAAAACCTTGAGACTAAAATGTGATGCAGATTTGCCTGAATTGTGTTCTACTAAAATGAGTATCTGCAGTGTCAATGCAACCAAACCTGTGACTAATCAGTGATTTCTATTGAACAATACTATCTGCAGATTTGTAATATTTATTGCTAAATCTTCATTACTTTATGGTTAATGTCCATAATCCATCAAAGCATTCCAAAAAGAAAAATAATAGATCTCAATATCTGGGGACACTGGGAGCTTCAAGTGACTCCCGTGAGCAGCATCACAGAAATGTCTAAATATAAAGCAGTGAACCACATGTGGTAAAAGGTACCCAGAAATAAAAAGTTTTTTGTAAGAATATTTTTATTTAAGTCTTTAATGTTTTAACCTTTTAAATACATAATAAAACAAACACAGCACAAACCCCAATACCATCCCACTCCACCCCCGAATAACCTAGAACAAAAACCCCACTTCGCCCCCCCCCCCCCCCCCCCCCCCCCCCCACCTCCCACTTAACAGCTCACAGTAACCAGCTCTTTAAAATGTAATTCAAGCAAACCCTTCCCTGTGGAACCCTCACTGGTCACACTCAAAATAAATTTGACATTCTCCAAATACAGAAACTCCAACAGATCCCCCAGTCATACTGAGGCACAGGGTGGGGAAGCTGACCTCAAACCCAACAGGACCCATCTGCGACCAATCACTGAGGTGAAGGCTAAAAATAAATCTGCCGTCGCTCCCTCCTGCAACTCCAGCAAGTCCAACACGCAAATATGGCCCCCAGGGGACTGAGCACCAAATCCATGTGCAAGATCAATCTTGGTGCTGAAGGATGACCTCCAAAATTTCCCCAACTTTGGGCAGGAGCAGAACATATGTACGTGCTTGGCTGGGCCCCGCCCATACCGTTCACAAATGTCCTCCACCCCTCAAACTGGCTCATCCTTAACTTCATCAGGTGTGCTCAACCTACCACCTTTAGCTGCATCATCCGAACCTTGCAGACGACAAGGTTGAGGCATTTAGCCTCCGCAGCAATTCCTCAACAAGCGCCACCCCCAGCTCCTCCTGCAACTTGTCCTTAATGCCGCTCCAGTGACACCAGATCCTCCTCCAAAATTCTCCAGTAGATCGGCAAGATGACCCCCCATTCCCTCCAACCCCATCATAGGAGGCCATTCGGCCCATCGTGTCTGCACCGGTCCTTAGAAAGAGCACCCCACCCAAGCCCAAGCCTCCACTCTATCCCCGCAACCCAGTGAGCCCACCTAATCGTTTTGGACTCAAAGGGGCAATTCTGCATGGCTAATCGATTTAACCTGCAGATCTTTGGACTGTGGGAGGAAACCAGAGCACCCAGAGGAAACCCACGCAGACACGGGGAGAACTTGCAGACTCCGCAGAGTGTGATCCAAGCCAGGATGCAACTGTGCTAACCAGTGATACCATGCTGTCAACACCCCTCTAACATCAAGGAGGGCAGTGCCACCGGAAAAGTTGGGAAAACATTCTTCCCAAAATCCCTCACCTGTATATACCTTAAAAACCTCACCCTGCGGGATTCCAAACTTCTCCCCCAACACCTCCAAACTCGCAAACCACCCATCTAGAAATAAGTCCTTCAATTCCATCACCCTTCACTCCTCCCATCCCCAAAACTTAGCATACAGCCTCGCTGGCTCACACCCATGATTCCCTCGGATGGGCATCAATGTTGACCCCACCCCTAGCCTAAAATGCTGCCAAAATTGCTTCATCTTTAATGTGGCCACCACCACCAGACTCCCCGAATATTTCCTTGGGGCAAACAGGAGCAGCGCCATGGCCAGCATCTGCAACCTTGACCCCTTGCAAGAGCCTGCTTCCATCTTTACACACAAAGCTTCCAACTCTTTCCCCCAACCCCGCACCTTCTCCACGTTTGCTGCCAGGCTCCCTAACTGCACACCCCCTCTGAAGCAACCCAAACGTAAAGGTTTAGTTGTAAAAGTTTACTAAATTTAAGTAAAATTGAGTTGTGAGGACTTCCGATGGCGGCCATGGAGTGAGTGGTCGCACATTTTGTGGCTCCTGCGTGTAGCAGAATTGTTTGGTCCTTGTTACCCGCTGACAGGGGTGTTTGCTGGTACAAACCTGGGAGGGAGGGAGGTGTGTGGGAGATTGGAGTCAGAATATCCCAATTTTCATGCTCAAAACTTTGTTTTAAGCAGGGTGAATATGATGATACAGGGATTCGGGTGAATGGTTAAAATTCCCCAGGCTGCCGAATCTGCAGAATTATTATTGGGTGGCGAACATAGCTATGATTGGGCGTGGGCAGTGGAGGCGATGTCGGTGTGGGGAAGGATGGACGTTTCATGTAATGGGACCAGTCTGGGAGCACTACTGTTGTCACCCCTTCCATTCTTGCTGGCCTGGTGGTGGTATCAGTGTTGAGGGTGTGGAATCAATGGTGGCAGCACTGCAGGATGGAAGGCATGTCCTTGTGGGTGCCAATTTGTGGCAACCACAAGACTGTTCTGGTGGTGCTGGATGCAAGGTTTTGGGGGTGGGGGTATGTTTGTAGAATTGGAGGAGCTTGAGGAGGCGTATTTGCTGCCAAAAGGGAACGGGTTCACATAAGTGCAGGTGAGGGACTTTGTGAGGAAGGAGCTGGGTTTGCTCCCGCAGCTGCCACCTCTGCACGATAGGACAAGCTTCTGTCTGAGGATGAGATAGATGAGGGAAAGCCGATAGAGATGAGGCGCTAAAGTGGAGGAGGTCTGGTGCAAGTCTGAGGAGTTGGGAGGGACAATACAAGCCGGGGTGTGGAGTAAGGCGCTGCAGAGGATAAACTCCTCTTCATCATGTGCAATACTCGTGTTTCATACAGTTTAAGATGGTGTATCGGGCTCATATTATGGGGTTCTAAGATGATTTTTTTTCCGGGGTGGAGGATAGGTGTGGGTGATGTGGAAGGAGGCAAACAATGTCCATATGTTTTGGCCATGTCTGGGAGGGGTCCTGGAAAGAGTGCGGACGTTATTTCGAAGATATTGCAAGTAGAGGTGCCGCGGAGCAGGTGGTGGCAATATTTGGAGTGTCGGAGTATCTGGGAGTGTACGTGGGGAGAAAGGCTGATGTGGTAGTCTTTGCCTCCCTAAAAGCCTGGAGACGGATCTTGCTGTGCTGGTGGAACTCGGAGCCGCCAAAAGCAGGTGCATGGGTGAGTGACTTGGCCGAGTTCCTCCACCTAGAAAAAAATGTCCGGCATAAGAGGGGTGGAGAAGAGGTTCTCCATTAAGTGGAGGCTATTCATTGATTTCTTGAAGGGACAGTACTACTTTAGTGGGGGAGCGGGGGGGGGGGGGGGGGGGGGGGAGGTTAATGTTTTGTTTGGGTTGGGGGTGCTATGTGTAAACAGAAGGGGTGGTATGGGGGAATAGGGGCAATTGTCAATTGTGCATGGTTAATCATTATTGTTTGCCCGTTTCTGTTCTATATTTGAAAATCTCCAATAAAATATTTTTCAAAAAGAAAAATGAGTTGTACAGAAGTTCGTGTCTTTATGAGCAAAACTGACTTCATGGCACCTGGCTCAAAACAAAACTTAGATGTTTTCATGCTTGGTTGACTCCCAATACTTTCATAGATGGAAATGAGACACCATGGCAATTTGTACAATAATCTGTCCAGAAGATTTGTCTACAAATTGTTTAATCTTTAAAATTCTTATAAAGCCAGTGTTTTGGAAATTAATATGCTTTATCATCACTGGCAGTGGCATGTACAAATAATATTGCTAACAAAATTGAAGTGACCATTATCAATCTTAACCAGTCGAGAGGCAGCATGTTTTTGCTGAAACTACATCACGATCCAATTAAAACCTGTTACAAAGGTATTCAGGGTATTTTTATGGGTAAGCGTCCTGGTTTTTAAAAAAAAATTCAATAATTTTTGCATGAAAGCCTTAAGAATTCAGAACCACGTGCAGTGCTGCATGCAATACATTTTTGAGTGAAATATATCATTAGATTTGTGTTTAAACTAATAGATTAAAGCTGGACACAATATTGTGGCTCAAAGATACTGCTCTAGCAACTAAAATATTTTGATAAGTTCAAAAGCACAGATGATAGAGCACATTACTAAAATTGTGTAAGATGAAATGAAAACCTACCAGTGTAAAAAGAAACTTGAGTAGATTTCTGCAAAAAGCCATAACACTTGATTCAGCGAACATGATAAAAGCCATGACTGCAGATTATACTATTTACCAGGACGGCCACCGTAGCCGCGACTCTGAGCTCCCGCTGGGTGGAACCATACGCGAACACACTGCCGGGAACTCGGCCGCGGAGAATCGCCACAGGGGCCTCTTTCAACGGCCCCCGACCGGTGCCGCATCGACCTCGCATGTGTGACTGCCGGCGATTTTCCGGTTGCCGGTGAATCGCGGGAAGGCATTGGACCCGATTCTCCGCCCAGGCGCCAAGCGCAATTGGTGCGGAGGCTCAGAGAATCCCAGCCAAAAGCCGAGTTGGCTGAAGTGAATTGGGATACTAGGCAAGAGAAGCAGCAGCAGACATTTATGGGGATAATTCAGAATAGGTTTATTCTGACCATAATGAAAAATTCTAAATGGAGGATTCACCTTCCATGGTTAACTAAAGAACAGAGGGACAGCATTAAGCTCAAGGAAAAAGCATATAAATGTGAGTAGCAAGTCAGATGATTGGTCAGAATATAAATAAAAGACAGAGAAAGTCTAAAAGGTAAATCAGGAGAACAAATCTGCAGTACTAGAGGAAGCTAGCTAGAAATATAAAAAGAGGTAGCAAGAGTTTCTACTGGTATTTAAAAAATAGAAAAGGAAAGTGAGTGTTGGTCTTCGAGAGAGTGAGAATGAGGCGCTCATAGTACAAAGAAAAATACAGCCCTCCAAGCCTGTTACCGGTCATGATACCAACCTTTGCCTAAACCCTCTGCACTTTCATGTGCCGTATCCCTCTATACCCATCCAACCCATATGTTTGTCATGATGTCTTTTGAACGCCGTTAATGTATCTGCTTCCACAACCTCTCCTGGCAACGCGTTCCAGGCACTCACCACCCTCTGCGTAAAAAAGCCTGCCTCGCACATCTCCTCTAAACTTTGCTCCTCAGACCTTAAACCTATGCCCCCTGGTGACTGAACCCTCCACTCTGGGAAAGAGTGCCTGCTCATCCACTCTGTCCATGCCCCTCATAATCTTGTAGACCTCTTATCAGGTCACCCCTCAACCTCCACCTTTCTAATGAAAACAGCCCAAGTCTATTCAACCTCTCCACATAGCTAACACCCTCCAGACCAGGCAGCATCCTGACAAACCTCCTCTGCACCCTCTCCAAAGCCTCCACAACCTTCTGGTAGTGTGGCGACCAGAATTGTGCGCAATATTTCAAATACGACCATGCCACGGTTCTATACAACTGAAGCATGACTTACCAGTTTTTATACTCAATACCCCGTCCAATGAAGAAAAGCATTCTGTATGCTTTCTTGACTACCTTGTCAACTTGTGTTGCCACCTTCAAAGATCTGTGAACATGCACTCTCAGATCTCTCTGACTTTCTATATTCCTCAGAGATTTTCCATTTACAGTATATTTCCCCTCTATGTTAGACCTCCAAAATGCATTACCTCACATTTGTCCGGATTAAACTCCATTTGCCATTTCTCTGCCCAAGTCTCCAACCTGTCTATGTCCTGCTGTATCTTCTGACAATTCTCAACACTATCTGCCACTCCACCAACCTTGGTGTCATCCGCGAACTTACTAATCAGACCGGCTACATGTTCCCCCAAATCATTTATGTACACAACAAACAAGAGACCCAAGCACAGATCCTTGTGGAACACCACTAATCACAATCTTCCATTCAGAAAAACACCCTTCTACTGCTACCCTTCTGTGACAATGAGGAAATAGCATTTGAAATGAACAAATATTTTGCTGGTCTTCACTATAGAAGATACAAAACAATTCCAGTAATAGTTGTAAATCAGGAGATAGAATACAGGGAAACTTGGTGAAATTACAATCACTAGGGAAACAGTACTGAGCAAGCTGACGGAGTTGCGGGTTGACAAGTCTCCGGCCCACATGGACTTCCTTCTAAAATCTTAAGAGGTTGCTAATGAGATTGTATCTGCATTGGTGTTAATTTTTCAAAATTCCCTCGATTCTGGACTAGTTCTATTAGACTGGAAAGTAGCAAATATAACCTTGCTATTCAAGAAGGAAGGGAGGTAGAAAACAAGCAGCTAGCTTGACATCTATCATGAGGAAGGTGTGCAAATGAAAAGGTTTTAAATGGCTATTTAGGAAATCTCAAGGTGATCAGGAAGAGTCAGCATGGTTCTGCGAAAGGGAAATTGTGTTTCACCAATTTATTGAAGTTCTTTGAAGGAGTGGATAAAGGGGAACATGTGGACATTCTGTACTGGGTTTTCAGAAGGTTGCACATCAAAGATTATTGCGAGAAGTAAAGATGTGGGGCTAACATATTAGCATAGATCAAAGATTGGCCAACAGAAAATAAAGTATGCTTAAATTGGTCTTTGTCTGATTGGTAGGGCGCCCCATAGAGACGCCTGTGTTGCGGCCTCAAATGTACAATTCACGTAGATGAGAGGAGTGAAGGCACGGTAGCTACATTTGTAGACAACACAAAGGTAGATAGGGAGGGATGTTGTGAAGACATAAGGAGTCTGCAAATAGATTAGGGGCAGCACAGTGGCACAGTGGTTTGCACTGTGGTCTCACAGCACCAGGGACCTGGTTTGATTCCGACCTTGGGTGACTTTGCGGAGTTTGCACATTCTCCCCGTGTCTTTCCTCCCACAGTCCAAAAGATGTGCAGATAAGGTGGATTGGCCATGAATAATTGCCCCAGGTTCGATTCTATGATTCTATGAGATAGTTTGAGGAGTGGGAAAAAATCCAGCAGGTGGAGCAAAAGGTGGGAAAATGTGAAGTTTCTCACTTTAGCAAGAATTTTAAAAATCAGAGTATTACTTCAACAGAGATTGACTGAAGAATTAAGAGGTGCAGAGGGATCTAGGTGTTCCAGTGTATGAGGCGCAAGGTACATCAAGTAATTAAGGCACCTAATGGAATGCTATCCTACATTACAGAGGAACTGAACATATACGGATATTATGCTTCCGCTGTATATGGCATTGGTGAGACCGCACCTTTAACACGGTGTGCAGATTTGGTTTCCTTATTTAAGGGAGGATATAAATGTGCTGCAGGCGGTTCAAAGGAGGTTGACTAGATTGATAACTCGAATGAGCAGGCTGTCTGATGCGGAAAGGTTGGACAGGCTGGACTGGTTTCCATTGGAGTTTAGAAGAGTAACGGGTCACTTGATTAAAGTATAAAAGATCCTGAACGGCCTTGACAAGGCAGATGTGGAAAGGGTATTTCCTCTTGTGGGCGAGTCCAGAATTCGGGGGCACTGTTTTTTTTAAAAATTTTTAAATAAACATTTTATTGAGGTATATTTGGTATAGTGACAACAACGAAATAAACAATATACATGAAACCATAAACATAGTGCAAAAGCCATTTACCTCTCGTACAGATCCCACCCTTATTTACCCCCTACTCAAATCCCCCCGCCTCCCCCACCCCCCCCCCCCCCCCCCCCCCCCCTCCAACCTCCGGGTGAACCCTCTCAAGGCGAACTTGATGTTTTCCAAACAGAGAAAGCTAGCCATGTCCAATAGCCAGGTGTCCGACTTCGGAGGGTTTGATTCCCTCCATGCTAATAATATCCGTCTCCGGGAGACCAGGGAAGCAAAGGCCAGGGATCAAAAAGAAACATAGGCAGCCTAAATGTAAACAAAGCAGGAAAGAGGAACATGGAATGAATAAAATAAAGGAGGACATTGCAAGGGAGTAGTTATAGAAAATAGTCTTTAAAAATGGATAAACAAAGTAAGAGGAATTTCTATTAAAATTAGTTAGGATATCTGTTCAGCAAATCAGTTTCCGTAATAAAATATTGGAAGCAATCATGCATTGGGACTAAACAGACGCAGTAGAGATTACTGAGACTTGACAACAGAAAAATCAGGACTGGGATTCACACAATGCAGAGTATAACATATTTAGAAAAAGGAAGGTGAAATCAGGGAGGCAAGTTGCTGTTTTTAGTAGGGATTCACATAATGGCATTAGAAAAAAGGGCTGCAGCAATCAGCAAGACAAAACAGAATCCATATGGACATTGACAGAAAATAATAAAACATCACAATAATAGGTGTAGTCTACAGGCCACCTAGTGGTGGAAAGAAGAAATATGCCGATTGATAGAGAATAGGGAAAAACATAAAATAATAATCATGGGGGATTTCAGTTATCCTGATGCAGATTAATAGAGAATAAAGAAAAACATAAAATAATAATCATGGGGGATTTCAGTTATCCTGATATCAAGGGAACATCCTACTATCTGTGCAGGGGTCCGTTCTAACTCAATGTATACAAAAGCTCTATAAAGGAGGATTCCCTACAGTAATGGAGATATGAGAAGTAAAAGTTGGGGAACATTTAGGTAATAGTGACCAGAATATAATACACTTTAAGATGATGACAGAGAAGAACTTGAGTATGAGGAAAAACAGATTGACAAGAGAAAAGCCGATTTTGAGGGACTTCAGAATAGAACCTGGGAACATAAAATCATCAGTAAACAAATCAAATTTCAAATAATTGACAAAAGACCTATTGTAGAAATTTAGAAAATGATTTTAGATAGTTATGGTGATTTGTAACACACAACTTGAAACGGTGGTGGTTTCTCATACCATAGGAATTTTCAAAAGACATCTGGAGATGTATTTAAAAATTAATAATTTTCAAAATTGTGGTGAAAAAGTGTTGTATGACTACTTAGGCAGTCCCTCGGTATCACGGATGACATGTTCCTACATGAGTTCATTGGTTTTAAGATAGCTGATAAATCCAAAGCACAATCAGCAGGCTCTGTGACATGTTTTAAAGGTCATAAGGTATTTGGAGGCTTGTATGTTTAATCTGATGCCTCAACTTCAGTTGTGTGTGCTCCCAACAAAATCTCTCGATGAGTTGTTATTTTCTGAATGAACCTTCGCCATTTAGGTCAGTCACAAGTGATAAACTCCCAAGATTTAGCAAGGATGTTTGATCTCTTCAGGTATGCTCTGAGGATTTCCCTAAAGCATTTTAACTGTCCTCTGGGAAGTCTTCTTCCTCAACCAAGTTCCAGTAGAACAGATGCTTCGGGAGCTGGTATCAGGCATACGAGCAACATGCCCCAACAAGCAGAGTTGGTTTTGAGTGATTTGCACCTGAATATGAAATTGGAGACCTCTTTCAGATAGTCATATCGGTGCAGTAAGCTCAATGGCACCTGTGTGCTTTAAGATTGTGGTTTCCTGTTAAATTTATTCTCAGCATGTGATATCAGGGCCTGCATTTTTGCCCAACTCTGGCAGCCCGAAGATGGCGGTGGTGGGGCTCCTTGAAGTACTACAGTCCATGCGGTGAAGTTGATCCCACCATCTCCATGATTTTGGTCCAGCAATAACAAAGAAACAGCAATACCAGATCAATGCTAGAATGCTTCCAATGCTTTCTTGGCCGGTCTCCCTCCTTCAGTTCACCTTGAACTTCAGCTCATCCAAAACTCTGCTACCCATATCGTTGCTCACACCAAGTCCTATTCAGACATCACCTGAGCACTTTCTGGCCTACAATGACTGCTGGTGCACAACACCACAATTTAAAAATTCTCACCCTCATGTTAAAATCCCTCACTCCTCTTCTAGCTTGATTCCCTCTTTTCGTCGTGCATCCTCCTGAAAACTTTGCCTTGGTTCACATGGTCTCTTTTGCAAATTACTTCCTTTACCCCATTGTTTACCGCGCCTCGGCCTCGAGCTCCAAAGCTCTGGGTTTTCTTTGGCAAACCTCACCACTTCTCTTTCCTCCAGTCTCCTCCTTTTTTGCATTTTCTCCCAAATCTGCACCCACCAATGAACAACAATCAGTAACAAGTATGTCAATCCCCATATCAATAACAATGATCCCATCCTCCCACTAAACCCAAGACATTCACCCACATGTTCACATAAACAACTGACAAAAAGGAATCAGGAATCCCCCATAGCCCCCATTAACACCCAACGCTCCCCCCCCACAGCCCCCAACCCACTCCCCCAACTAATGTTCGATGTTATCCAGTTCTTGAAAGTGCATAATGAATAATGCCCATGAATTGTAGAACCCCTCTGTCCTTCCCCTCAGTTCAAACTTAACCTTCTCAAGAGTCATGAATTCCAACAGATCAGATCCGATCCCCCCCCCCCCCCCCCCCCCCCCCCCCCCTCCCGCCACGCCAGGGCACAGGGTGGAGAGGCTGCTCTCCAACCCATCAGGATCAGTCTTGGGGCGATCAACGAGGCAAAGGCTATAACATCTGCCTCCGCACCCGTTTCCGACCCTGGCCGGTACAACACCCCAAATATGGCCTCCCGGGGGCCCGGGTCCACTTTCACAAGCACCACTTTAGAAATTACTCTAAAAACCTCTTTCCAGTAATCCTCTAGCTTTGGACAGAACCCAAACATATGAACGTGATTAGCGGGGCCACACATCTTCAACTCCTTCAAAGAATCGGCTCATCCTCACCCTCGTGAGGTGTGCTCTGTATACCACCTTCAGCTGCATCAGCCCCACCTCGCACACAAGGTGGAGGCATTCACTCTCCGGAGCACCTTAAGCCGCCTTCTTTGGACCAGTGTCAATTTTTGTTGAATTACTCTTTGCTGAAGCACTTAGGGATGTTTTAGGAGATGAACGCACCACATAATATAATAATAATAATCTTTATTCTCACAAGTAGGCTTACATTAACACTGCAAGACGTTACAGTGAAAAGCCCTGAGTCGTCACATTCCGGCACCTGTTCGGGTACATGGAGGGAGAATTCAGAATGTCCAAATTACCTAACAGCACATCTTTCAGGACTTGTGGGAGGAAACTGGAGCACCCAGAGGAAACCCACGCAGACACAGGGAGAACGTGTAGACTCCGCACAGTGACCCAAGCCGGGAACCGAACCTGGAACCCTGGCGCTGTGAAACAGGGCTACATGCACTTTGTTGTTGTGCCTTATAGACAGGGGAGAGGTTTGAGCAATCAGGTGTAGAGTCACAGACTACCCAGATCCTAAATTTGTCTCATCGCCAGGACATTTGTGATTGTTCACATTCTGGTTAATTGAGGCTGGTTAATTGAGGCGTATAAAAGTATTAAATTAAACTCAGTGATAAAAATGCTATTGGTTGTCATGTGAAAGTAGTTAGGCTCTCCTTTGTTGGAGATGGCCATTGCTTGGCATCAATGTTACTTGGCACTCATCAACACATGTCTGAAGTTACTGGGATCTTGATGTATGGAGGCAATAGCTGCTTCGTTACCTGAAGAATTGCAAATACAGCTGAAAGTTGTAGTCATCAAACAGCCGCAATGCGAACCTAGATTGTCACTGTTGACGACTTCCAGTGGTGACCGTGCTGTGATCGGTCGCACACAAGATAGCTCCTGCCTGGAGATGTGAGTTTTGGAGCTTTTTTTAAAAAATAAACTTAAAAGTACCCAATTATTTTCTTTTCCAATTAAGGGGCAATTTAGCAAGGCCAATCCACCTACCTTGTGCATCTTTTGTGTTGTGCAGACACGGGGAGAATGTGCAAACTGCACACGGACAGTGACCCGAGATGCAGGTTCAAACCTGGGTCCTCAGTGCCGTGAGCAGCAGTGCAAACCACTGCGCGCCGTGGTGTCCGGTTTTGGAGCTTTTTACCCGATTTTCAGAGGTCTTTGGTGGAAAGCTGCGAGGAGAGCGGAAGTTGATCAGCTCCCTCCCGGCTTGGGATGTCAATGAGATATCAGACCTGGTAAAAGATGCTGAGAGCCCTGGCTCATGAGGTGGAGGGGACTTGTGGTACAGAAGAGGCTGATAAGATAGCAGGGGGTGCGGTGGAGGATAGGGGAGGGCTGTCGTCGATGGCGAAGCTGCCAATGGATCAGTTGATGAGTTTCATCAAGGAGGAATTTTATTAACAAAGGAAGGAGATGCAGGGGGACTGGTCGAAGGTGATTATGGGGTAGTTGCACCTCTTTGCGAGACATTGGATCCGTAGGAGAAGCGCTTGGAGACACAAGGGATAACGATCCAAGAGCTGGAGAAGGTGGTGTCCGCCAAGAGCGACCGAACTATTGCCCCGGAAGCGGACATGCCGATCATAGAACTTCATAGAATTTACAGTGCAGGAGGCGGCCATCCGGCCCATCAAGTCTGCAACGGCTCTGGGAAAGAGCACCCTCCTTAAGCGACACCCTCACTCTAACACGTAACCGAGTAACACCACCTAACCTTTTTGGACACTAAGGGCAATTTATCATGGCCAATCCACCGAACCTACAGATCTTTGGACTGTGGGAGGAAACCGGAGCACCCGGAGGAAACCCACGCAGACACAGGGATAACGTGCAGACTCCACACAGACAGCGACCCAAGCCAGGAATCGAACCTGGGACCCTGGCGCTGTGAAGCAACTGTGCTAACCACTGTCCTACCATGCTGCCCACAGGGCATCCTGGGGGACGCTTGCAAGATGCTGCGGGCGAGTGTGGAGCAGTGAGAGACTCAATCTCAGCAGCAAAATCTGCACATGTGGGCCTGCCAGAGAGAGCTGAAGGAACATGTGCCATGAATTACGTCATGAAGATATTCACGAAGCTGGTGGAGGAGGTTCTCGACGAGGCCCCAGAGGTGGACCTTAAGGACAGGTCCTTGAGGCAGTGATTGTGCGTATGCAGAAGTTTCAGGAGAAGGAAAATATTTTGAGGTGGGCCAGGGTGAGTCGGAACTGCAGCTGGGAAGGAAACAGGGTCTGGGTACATCACAACATTGGTGCTGATCCGGATGTGGTTCAATAAGACGAAGGCGGTGCTGTATCGGCGCAAGATTCAATTTGGCGTATTGTACCTGATTGAACTGTGGGTAGCATTTGAAGGTCGTGAAAATTATTTAGGATGCCAGAGGAGGCAAATTACTTTGTCAAGGAGTATGGGCTGGAGGAGGGCTGAAGGGTGGACATGTCACCCAACAGGGGTGGTACCAGGGGATTGGAGAGTGGCGAATATCGTGCCCCTGTTCCAAAAAGGGAATAGGGATAACCCTAGGAATTACAGGCCAGTTAGTCTTACTTCGGTTGTTGGCATAGTAACGGAAAGGGTACTGAGGGATAGGATTTCTGAGCATCTGGAAAGACACTGCTTGATTAGGGATAGTCAGCACGGATTTGTGAGGGGTACGTCTTGCCTCACAAGTCTTATTGTATTCTTTGAGGAGGTGACCAAGCACGTGGATGAAGGTAAAGCAGTGGATGTCATGTACTTGGATTTTAGTAAGGCATTTGATCAGGTTCCCCATGGTAGGCTTATGCAAAAAGTAACGAGGCATGTGATAGTGGGAAATTTGGCCAGTTGGATAACGAACTGGCTAACCGATAGAAGTCAGCGAGTGGTGGTGGATAGCAAATATGCAGCCTGGAGCCCAGTTACCAGTGGCATACCGCAGGGATCAGTTCTGGATCCTCTGCTGTTTGTGATTTTCATTAATGACTTGGATGAAGGAGTCGAAGGATGGGTCAGTAAATTTGCAGACGATACGAAGATTGTTGGAGTTGTGGATAGTGAGGAGGGCTGTTGTCGGCTGCAAAGAGACATAGAATGCAGAGCTGGGCTGAGAAGTGGCAGATGGAGTTTAACCCTGAAAAATGTGAGGTTGTCCATTTCGGAAGGACAAATATGAATCCGGAATACAGGGTTAGCGGTAGGGTTCTTGGCAATGTGGAGGAGCAGAGAGATCTTGGGGTTTATGTTCATAGATATTTGAAAGTTGCCACTCAAGTGGATAGAGCTGTGAAGAAGCCCTATGGTGTGCTAGCGTCATTAGCAGAGGGATTGAATTCAAGAGCCGAGAGGTGATGATGCAGCTGTACAAAACCTTGGTGAGGCCACATTTGGAGTACTGTGTGCAGTTCTGGTCGCCTCATTTTAGGAAGGATGTGGAAGCTTTGGAAAAGGTGCAAAGGAGATTTACCAGGATGTTGCCTGGAATGGAGAGTAGGTCTTACAAGGAAAGGTTGAGGGTGCTAGGCCTATTCTGAATAGAACGGAGAAGGATGAGGGGAGACTTGATAGACGTTTATAAGATGATCATGGGAATAGATAGAGGAGACAGTCAGAGACGTTTTCGCCGGGTAGAGCAAACCATTACAAGGGGACATATATTTAAGGTGAATGGTGGAAGATATAGGGGGGGATGTCAGAGGTAGGTTCTTTACCAGAGTAATGGGGGCATGGAATGCACTGTCTGTGGAAGTAGTTGAGTCAAAAACATTGGGGACCTTCAAGCGGCTATTGGATTGGTACATGGATTATGGTAGAATGATGGGGTGTAGATTAATTTCTTAATCTCGGACAAAGTTCGGCACAACATTGTGGGCCGTAGGGCCTGTTCTGTGCTGTATTTTCTATGTTCTGTGTTCTATGTTCTATATACTTATGTCTGCCACTATTGTGAAAATATCACTTTCACCCTTCCAACCACTGAGGATTTATCCTTACAGCTATAAATTATTGCATAGAGTCTACCAGTTATCAGATTCGCCAACATCTTGAAAGTTTGACTGGTCATCTCAGTGTGTGCCTCGAGTACCAGATGTTGTAGTTATATTGTAGAGAGTGCAGCAGAGCTCCAGGTGGGACACTTTCCTTTGTCCATTTTAATATGAATGCGGAATACAGGGTTAACGGTAGACCTTCAAGTGGCTATTGGATAGGTACATGGATTACAGTAGAATGATGGGGTGTAGATTACTTTGTTCTTAATCTAGGACAAAGGTTCGACACAACATCGTGGGCTGAAGGGACTGTTCTGTGCTGTATTTTTCTATGTTCTATGTTCTCCTGCTTGTTTGAGGAAGTTTGTGTCTCTTATGCTTGCTGTACCAGTTTCTTCCTGGCAGTAGCCATCGGACCTTTTCGGGCCAGGCATATATTGTTTGACTTTTTGTATGATTGTCATTGATGAATAAGCTTAGATAGATAAGCTTAAGATAGATAAGCCTAGGACCAACCCTGCGCAACTTGTGGTCATGATTTGGGACTGAGATGATTGGCCCCCAAACGACCACAGCCATCTTACTTTGTGCCAGATATGACTCAAACTACTGAAGGAGCCCCCAAGCCCCATTGAATTCAATTTTACTCAGGCTTCATGGTGCCATTTAGTTTACAAGTTACCTCAATGTCGAAGGCAGTCATTCAAAGCTCACCTCTGATGTACAAATCATGTCAGTTTTGCAGCAAGGTTGAAATGAGATGTGGAACCAAGGAACACTGGTAGAACCCAAACCGAGGAAAGTTGAGACAAGTGGGGACAAGTGAGTTTAAGTGGGGTGCCTTTCCAAGGACTTGTGCAGACTCTGGGCTGAATGGCCTCCTTCTGCACTGTAAATTTTGGAAAGTATCGCTGGACAGCCCTGCTATTAATTACTTCTATCCCTTTGCTGATGGTTGAAAGTAGGCAGATAGGGCAGCAATTTATCTTGGTTAATTTATAATGTTATCTGTGGACAAGTCATACCTTGGAGATTTTCACTGCCTGTTATAGCTATATTGGAACATCTTGACAAGGAACACAGATAGTTCTGGAACACAGGCGTTGAGCACTACAGTATGGGTGCTTTGCGGCCCAGAGTCTTTTCCGTAACCAGTGCACATCCATTCTTGATGTAATGTAATGTTAATCAAATTGGCTGAAGACTGGCATTAGTGATCGTAGTGACTTCAAAGGGAGACCAAGAGCAATTAACAACACTTCTGGCTGGAGCCGTTTGCAAATATCCCAGCCTTGCTCTTTGCGCAAATACAGGTCGAGTGTCCTTAATCCGTAAATCCAAAATCCCAAAACATCAGAAAACTGTGATGTTTTTGAACCTCATCAACCTTTAGTACGGTAAACTTGTCTGCAGTGTTTACCATGCGAATTTTGTGGTGAACATGTCAAATAAAAACTTCTTGCAAGTACTCTATTGTCATACATCTTACTACTCCAGCCACTTTATTTACTTGACACCACATCTAGCCTGGCTCAGCTATTTTAATGTAAATGTAAGTGTGGTATCTGAAAACTGAAATTATGGTAAATCCAAAATGCAATCAGCCGCAGTGGTTTCAGATAAAAGATACTCAAAATGCACATCTTCATGGAGACTTTTCTCCTGAGCTGATGAATTATGCATCAGCATGTGATTAAATGTGTTTTGGCTGCAGCGTTTTGACTTATTCTTTTGGTTGTAAAATTACTCAGCTGTCTTCAGCATTCAACTTTTGCTTCAGCAGATCGGAACGCATTTTTAAGTAAACCTGGTACGTACTTCATTGAATAAGGGTTGATCATCTGGCTTGAAGATGAAGAATATACTGGGCCACGGGATACACACCATGGTACAGTTTGTAAAGGCCGGAATATAGTTTTGGGGCTGCTGATAATCCATTGTGCTTTTCGGATACCTTGTTTAGAGTTTATAAAATTATTTAATTAATTCTATGGCACTATGATCATGCCACAATGGGATGTCTCCTCATGTAAAGATGGGACTTGCAATTTACATGGTCTGTGTGGTGGTCATTCACCCAGACCAATATGCCTTTTGCAGATGCATCTGTTCAAGACAACATTGGTTTGAGTTCAAGTAGGTTAAATCACCATCTCCACCAGCCCAGTCTGGCAGCTACATCTTTCTGCACTCAGTTAGCTCCACTGAACCATTCTTGGTGATGATCACACCCAGGGTAAGTCCCCTTGCTGCCCTGAATGCTTCCTCCAAGTGAAAGTACTTCAACAGTTTTGGGGGGGGGGGGGGGGGGGGGGGGGGGGGGGAATTTATTCTAAAGCCACAAGACCTCATGAGATTTTGAAAATCGTGAAAATCCCCACCAACGGTTTCTATGATAGTGATGACAGATGTGGGATGTTAGTCAATATGCGCCCTTGTGATACTGTTGCTGACTACATCACAATGTTGCTTTCCCAACTGTGGCACCAGACGGGAGTGGAGAGAACCATGTGGCTCCGATTTCCAGGGTATGCCTTTTTTGTGTCCTCATTTGTTGACGAGGTTACAATCAAGTTGCATCTCATTTTTATTTTTATTCTTTGTAATGATGGAGTGGCTTGCGAAGCAACAAAAGATGGTTAACTCTTTAAAAAAACCACCAGTGTGGGATTGGTCATTTAAAATTTCTTTCACAGCATGTGAACGTCACGGCTAGACCAGCATTTACTGCCCATTCCTATTTTCCCTTGTGAAGGTGGTGGCGAGCTGCCTTGTTAAACTGCTGCAGTCCATGTGGTGTAGGTATACCCACAGTGCAAATGCAATGCCGCTTGTCACAAGTAGGCTTCAATGAAGTTACTGTGAAAAGCCCCTAGTCGCCACATTCCGGCGCCTGTCTGGGGAGGCTGGTACGGGAATCGAACCGTGCTGCTGGCCTCCTTGGTCTGCTTATAAAAGCCAGTGATTTAGCTCAGTGAGCTAAACCAGCCCCAGTGCTATTAGGGAGGGAGTTCACGGTTTTGATCCAGTGACAATCAAGGAAGAGTGTGATAGTTCCAAGTCAGGGCGGTGTGTGGCTTGGAGGAGAACCTGCATGCGGTGGTGTTCCCATGCATCTACCGCTCTTATTATTCTAGGTGGTGGAGATCACAGGTTTTGAAGGTACTGTCGAAGGAGTCTTGGCAAATTGCTGGAATGTATCTTGCACATGGGACAAAATGGTAGGTCAGGTGGTGGAGGGAGTGGATGTTGAGGGTGGTGAATAGGGTGCCAATCAAGCAGGTCGTTTTGTCCTGGATGTTGTTGAGCTCTTGAGTGTTGTTGGACATGCACTCATTCAGGCAAGTAGAGAGTATTCCATCCTGACTTGTGCCATGCAGATGGTGGACAGGCTTTGGTGAGAGAGTTACTGTCCGCAAAACTCCCAGCCTCTGACCTGCTCTTGTAACCACAGTATTTATATGGCTATTTCAGTTCAGTTCCTGGTAAACGGTAACCCTCAGGATGTTGATAGTAAGGGATTAAGCAATGGTAATCAAAGGGAAATGGTTGGATTTTCTCTTGTTGGAGATGGTCATTGCCTGGCACTTGAGTGACATGAACGTTACTTGGCCAGATTGGGACAATGCAGGTTTCTTTCCCAAGGGCCTTCTTGTTTAATGGAATAAGGTGCCTAGAGGGGAAATCCCAGGAAGACCTGGGCAACACAGTGGTTAGCACTGCTGCTACATAGTGCCAGAGACCCGAGTTCGATTCCGACCTCAGGTGACTGTTATGTGGAGTATGCACATTCTCCCACCGTCTGCATGGGTCCCCTCCGGGTGCTCTGGTTTCCTCCCACAGTCCAAAGATGTGCAAGTTGTGGATTGGAGATGTTAAATTGTTCCCAGGTGGAGCTACGGGGATAGGGTAGGATATTGGGTTCTAAGCGGGGTGCTCTTTCAGAGGGTCTGTGCAGACTCGCTCGGCTGAATGGCCTCCTTCTGGACTGTAGGAATTCTATGCTTCTATAAAGACCAGGGAGAGGGGCTGAAAGCAGAAGTTTGTAGACTGAATCAAAAGCTTCTCAGGGCTCGTCGGTGGAGAAAATGGTGGGGGCAGCTTCTGTGACTCCGGCCACTCCACTAATGGCTGAGATGCTTACCGGCATCTTGGGGGCAGAATTTGAGAAGCAATGGTGGGTAGTTTCGGACAACCTTCGCAGACCGATGGAAGAGGCCCTGGCTCCCATTCGGTTGGCATAGGTGAAGACAAAGGAAACAGTAAAACACTGAAGGCCAAAGTGAATGATTTGGAGAATTGCTTAAGGGGGAAAAGTATCTGTGTTGCCGGAGGGGACAGAAGGTCCAAATCCCACAGAGTATTTTGTGAAAATGTTTGGGAAAATGATAGGGGAGGGTGGGCTCTCATCCCCTCCCGAGATAGATCGAGCCCACTCAACACTCCGACAGAAATCCCAATGAACCACCGCGAGCAGTAATTGTGACGTTTCACAGCTTTCAAGAAAAAAGAAAACAGATGCAGAGATGGCCAAAAGTGTATTGCTGCCATAAATGGGAAGGCCACGCCATCAGGCTTTATCAGGATGCAGAAGCAGAGCTGGCAAAGAAGTGGGCAGCATTCAACAAGGCCAAATCCACTCTCCATAAAAATGGAGTTGACTTGGGGTGGTCTACCCAGTGCACAAAAGTGACTTTTGAGAGGAAAGACTATTTTTTTGATGCACCGGAGGCGGATTCTTTTGTAAAAAAGTGTGGGCTGGGTGCAGGTTGATTGAGGCTTTTTTCGACATTGCGGTGGGCATGTGGTTAAGGGGAACTTTGGGGGTTCCTTGTTCATGTTTGCATTTCTTTGTTCTTGTGGGAGTTGAATGTTTTGCAAGTTGGACTTGGGTGGGGGATTTATGGGGGAGTTTTCTCTATTTGTTTATAACTATTGTGAAAATATATAGCTCCCTATTGGAGTACTATATTTTAAGGGATTTTATGCTTATTGTCCTTTTTCTGTTAGCATTTCTCTTCACTCAGGGTGGGAGCCGCCGCACTAGCCGAAGAGTTAGCTAATGGGAGTGGTGCGGTAGGGTGACTGCAGTTTATCATATTAGTTTTGCTTTGGATGACGAGCTTAGTGTTTTTGGTCTGTTTGGGATTAGGTTTATTCGAAGTAGTTTTTTGTTTGCATTACTGTTTTTTGTATGTATATTTGGGTATGTATATTGTTTGAGGGTGGGGAGGAGGGGAAGGGGTAGTTTGTTGACAGTGACTGCTTATTTTTCTTTGCTTGATCTTGTTACTGGGTTTGACAGCCATTTGGGTGGGCCCAGTTGCTGTACTTTCAATGGATCTGTTGGATGATCCCTCTTGGTAGAAATGGCTGACTCCGGATCAAGGGGGTTGGGAGGCCCCCAGTTTGTTTGGTCACCTGGAATGTCAATGGATTGAAAGGCCCAGTGAAAAGGGTATTTGCTCACCTTAAAAGTTTGAGTGCTGATGTGGTGTTTCTACATGGGATTCATTTACATCAGTGGTCCTGGTTAATGCCTACGCTCCAAACTGGAACAATATGAGTTTTATTAACAAGTTGCAATACGACCCCGATTTGGATTTGCATTAGCTAATCTTGAGGGGTTGCTTAAACTGTGATCTGGATCCCAGGTGGATTGATCCATGCCCAAATCTCTGACTCCATTGGGAGTGGAAAAGGCTTTGTTGTTTCTCATGGAGCAGGTGGAGGGCCAGATCTGTGGCATTCTTTTGCTCTCAGGTGATAAAGATTTTTCCTTTTTCACCCATGTCCACCAGGTATACTCTCGTATTGACTTTTTTTTTGTGGTAGATAGGTCTCCCCTCACTTCGGGGGGGCAGGTTACTCAGCGATTTTGATTTCAGACCATGCCCCACATTTTTCGGATTTGGCACTAGAGTCTGGTCCCTCCAGACGTCCACCATGGAGATTGGATATGGCATTATTAGAGGACAAAAAATGTTGCAAACGCATGTTCACTGCCATTGGTAATATATTAAGTTTAAAGAAGCGAGTTTGTCTCATTTTCTACGTTGTGGGAAGCTAAGGTGGTTGTCCGGGGGGATAATTTCCTGCAAAGTGCACATGGAAAGGACTGCGAGAGTGGAACGACAGGGGGACCTGGAGTTGGACCATCAATACTCACTAGCTCCAACTCTATACTGTTGGCAAGCAGGAAAAAGCTGCAGACACAATTTGAATTACTGTCAACGGGCAAGGCAGTGGGCCAGCTGCTATATTCGAGGGGTGTATTTTATGAACACGGGGAGAAGGCCAGTCGCCTTTGCGCTCATCAGCTGAGGCGGCAGGCAGCTTCTGGTCTCCGCTACGTGTGCAGATAAGGGACTCAAGTGGCAGTCTGGTCAACACTACTTTTGAAACATTTCATCGGGATCTCTATAGATCAGAGCTCCCAGCGGAAAGTTTACCATTCCAGTGATTTGGGAGGGAAGAAGAGGAGAGAGAGAGAGAGAGAGCGAGATTGCGAGAGCGAGTGAGAGACTAGTGAAAATTCGGACATATTGGCTTCATATGGACAGGTAAAGCTCCTGGCCCTGATGCCCTTCCCCATTGAGTTTTATAAGAAGTTTGCAGAACAATTGATCCCTCTGATGACTCTTTGTCCCAGGATTTGCTGCCAATTACATTTGCGCAGGCCTCTATTTCCCGAATCCTTAAGAAGGACAAGTACCCTGTGGAATGTGGGTTGTAGTGACCTGTTTTGCTTTTGAATGTGGATGCTAAGTTCTTTGCAAAAGTGCTGACACTGCGCTCAGAGTCCTGCCTCACAGACTTATCTCGGAAGACTAGTCCGGGTTAATCAAAAGGTTGGCTACTGTCGGCCAATATACGTCAGCTATTAAATGTTGTCCTCTCCCCTTCTTCAATACCCGATATGGAGGCAATTGGTTCCCTGAATGCGGAGAAGACATTTGATAGGGTGGAGTGGGGATATCTCGGAGCTTCTTGGATTCAGGCAAAAGTTTATATCCTGGATTTGTTTACTGTATAGGGCTCTCACCACTAGTGTTCGCACAAATACTTTGAACTCGAGCTACTTTCATGTTGAATAGGAGCATGTCTCCGCACTTATTTGCTTTAGCAATAGAAATGCTTGCCATAATGTTGAGGTCTTCCAGTAAGTGGAGGGTGATAAATTGGGGAGAGGTGGAGCATAGGGTGTCGTTGTATGCAGATGATCTGCTTCTTTATATTATCCGGTATGGATGAGATAATGAAGCTGCTTGGGAGCTTTGGCTCCTTCTCTGGGTACGTTGAATATGGATAATAGCAAATACCTCCCGGTTAATCCCCGGGGAGGGGAGCCCATCTGGAGATGTTACCTTTTCGCCTTGCCAGATTCAGCTTTCATTATCTCAGTGGCCAGGTGCCCATGATTGGGCCTTGCTTCAGAAATTAAATTATACTTGTCTGGTAAATGGTGTCAAATCTGACTTACAGAAGTGGGATAACCTCCCCTGTCCTTGGCTGGGGAGGTCCAGGCTATTAAGGGAATGTGCTCCCGAGATTTTTATTTCTTTTTCATTTTTCTCCCCAAGTCCTTCTTTGCTATAATTAACAAAGTAGCGTTCTCTTTCATTTGGGCAGGTAAGACCCCAAGGATCCGTGGGGCGTTCTTCCAAAGAGACAGATAATCAGGAGGTTAAGCTTAAAACCAATTTATTATTTTATTATTGGGCAGCCAATATTGATAAAGTACTGGGGCGGTTTTGTGATCTGGTTCCATATGGGGGCTAAAAGGAGTCCAGCCTCAGTGCATTAGTAATGGCATTATTGCCTTTCTCCCCGGCAAGATTTTCCTTGAATCCAGTAATGTCGTCCACACTGGGAATCTGAAGCAGTTCAGACATTATTTTAAACTTCACTCCATGTCTTTGCTGGCCCTTATCCACAGTAATCACCACTTTTTGACAGATTAATCTGAACATTTAGGTCATGGGCAGGGAATGGTTTGGAGAGGTTAGGGGACTTGCTCGGAGAAGAAAGGTTTGGCAGCTTTACGGAGCTGTAGGAAAAAGTTCAACTCATTGGTTCCAATCGGTTTAGGTATTTTCAGATGCACGATTTTCCATGTAAGGCTTTTCCCTTGACACCCACCTCCCAGTTGAAGAGGATTTTGTCTTTGTCCGGGTCTGGTGCGGGCAGCACTTTGCGTTTTAATTGCCAAATCTTTTCAGAGGAGTCGGCTCCGTTTGATGAGTTAAAAGGTGAAATGGGAGGGTGAATTGGATCCTATTCTAGATGATGAGATGTGGAGCAAGGCTCTTCGCAGGGTCAACTCCAAGTCCACTTGCACTCAGTGGAGTCTGATCCAATTCAAGGTGGTACACAGGGATCATTCCATGAAGACGAGGATGAGCTTTTTTTTCTCTGGGGTGGAGGACAGCTGTGAGCATCGTCCTTGGAGGCCTGCTAACCACACTCGTATGTTCCGGTCTTGTCCCAAGTTAGTGAGTTTCTGGGTCTCCTTCTTTAGTAACCTGTTAATCTGGAGCCATGGTCCATTGGGGCCATTTTCGGTGTCTGCGACTCACTGGTGCTGAGACAGGGTTGAAGGCGGATGTCCTCGTCTTTTCCTCATTAATAGCCCGGAGGCAAGTTCTACATGGGTGGAGATCTGTTCCGCCTAGTGCCTCGGTTTGGTCGTTTTTACATTTGGAGAAGGTAAAGTACACCATTAGGGGGTCGGCAGAAGGGTTCTACCTAAGATGGCAGCCATTCGTTTCCTTTATTAAAGAGTGAGTAACCGTCAGTTGTTAAGGAGTTTCGTTTAATATTGGGGGGTTATGTTAACGGGAGAGGTTCTTGATTGTTTGTATTCCTTTTGAATTGTAACTAGAATTAACTGTTTTATATTATTTTGTTTATAATGAAAAATCCACAAAGTTTTTTTTAATTTTCTAGTTTTTCTTTCAGTAAACTGAACTCAAACTCAGAAACTGCCCTGGTGGATGTAAACTCATGTTTTCTTATTACTCAACCACATCAATTGGTTCAGCATCACAATCATAACATGGAATATGAATGTAAGAAATAGAGACCTTTATGAAAAAGTTGTTTTTTTTAAGAATGGTGATGAACTCTCATGGTACTAGCTAGCACACTGTTTAATTATATCACTCTTTCAAAAAAAAACCCTAAGAGTTTTAAGGAGTCAGGGACCAGAACAAGATAAAGGTCATAAAGACTGCACTCAAAACATTGAGGTCATTAGATTCCACAAACATTCCTGAACTGAACTGTCATTCAAACCCCAGTGATCTCAGGCCTGGGTAGGGTAAAGAGAGATGATTTCCCCGATATCTTGGGTACCTGTCCTATATCCATTGGTCAGAAAAGTTTGAATAGGTGATTGATACTAGCCCCACCAAAAAAGTATATTAACGAGTGCTCAGAGACATGAGGCAATCCTTGCTAGGCAGCCACCTTGCTCAGATAGAAGATGGACCAAGAAAGAGCAAGGAAGACAGGTGAAGAGCACCCAAACATTTTGCACAGAATTGGCAGAATGCTGCTATCACAAGCTACTGATATCAACACACAGTGCCAACTGGCTGTTCGTCCTTTGGATCAGTAAATCACTCTCAACTATCACAAGTTGTATTATTTTCCTGTCTATTAAGCTAATGCATCATATCTAACCTTTTGCTTCCTATAAACTTAATAAACTGCCTTAAAATTACTTTCAAACATTCGACTAGGCAGCTGAGGCTCACAAACCCAAAATCTTACAAGGAGTTACCATTGTACAGTCCTTCTGAAGACCAAGTTCCACCTTCATATGGAGGACACCCTCCATCATGCTGTGTTGTTACCACTGCACTAAATGGAATAGGTGAAGAACAAATCCAGCAGCTCAAATTTGGGCATCCATGAGGCACTGTTGGTCAACAGCAACATCTGCAGGATTTTATATCACCACTATCTACAATTGCATTGCCTGCTCTATCCCTCATACCTCCATCACCATCAAGCCAGAGGACTACCATATGTTTTCGTTTAGCCAATGCACTGAAGAGAATTTAAGTACTATCAGCTCCCCAGCTGATAATACTGAACTAGCACAACCTTGGATCCAACCTGGAAATTGTGTGGTCTACATGAACTGGCTACTCACTGAATAAATATGCTAAGTCATCAGAGAAAAAAAACAATGTTTAAACATCTGAAATGGCTACACATATCTCCAATGGCAAGTAGACCACAATTTTAAATGCATCAGCAGACAAGATTCCACAGAAATTCCTAAGCAACACTTTGACTGGTTTTGAAACAGAATTTTAATAATTAACCCAATGTTGCAAAGAAAGCATTTGAAGTTGCTTTAAAATCTAGCGAGACATTGTTAATGACTTTTGAAACTGATGCACGAGAATGGCAGATGGTGTGATTCTAGTTTTGAAACCAACTAGCGTTTGAGAGGGAAGTAAAGAAAAAAATTGATATTTTTCAAGTTAACAAATTGTGAATAAAAGTTTACATAATAATGACTGAGGAATTGAATTTTAACACGCTAAAAAGCAAAAAGACTTGCATTGTGAAACCATAATATGCACATATCAGAGTTAAATAATTCTCGAACTGACTTGAGCAGAGAGTAAATCTGCCAGATGCAGTAGCCCAATCAAGCATGTACAACAAAATTGACTTATCTCTGTTAATCCCTCACTGATAAACTGGCTCCTTTTGAACGACAGTTTAACAGACCTTCATGGAGACTTGAAAGAAAATGCAAATAGATCATCTGTCTAGTATCCTACTGAAGAAAATCCATTGTTTATACAAATTCATCAGGGACTAATCTAGTAATGGGTCCACTAGTGTGTGATTAAAAACATGGGGGAAAATTGCTATTTGTTGAGCTTTTAAAAAAGACTGCAATTTGATTATTACAAGTCTGTTTGGTGTCAAAATTATTTTTTAAAGGGTATATGCTATCATCATAAAATATATATTGCTGACATAAATAGTTTTTTCATATTAGAACTATAACAAACTGGTTTTAAAATTTTTAGAACAATAATGTAGCAAGACAGTCAAAATGTATATGGTTACTGCATAAATTAAAAAATATTTCATGTTGGAGGCAATCTTTACAGTTTTGCACATCAGTCTAAAACAGTATGCCAATCAATTCTGAAGTAATTCAAAGATGCACAAAATACCAGCATTTTACAGGCAGGTACCATAATCAAATGTAATCAACCTTTAATGATCTAACTTTTACTGCACTATAAGTATTCCCAAATGGTTCAAATTTAACATCATGGCATCAATAAAGATCCATAACATTAAGGACAGATGCCTCCAAATCCTAAAAGGATTGATATGAGCACAAAGAGCAAGTTGCAACATAGTATGTTAACAACTCACATGTTAAGTGGTTGCTTGTTCTATGACGGTGTCAGATAGTTTCAGAAATCAATTTTACAGAAAACAGAAAAATCTCTAATTTGCCAATAATCCCAAAGGCCTATTTTGTTGAAAAATCAGGAGCTGTCTGAAAACAATCTTTTATGATATTCTAACAAAAACTTTTTTATGCCGTTAAATTAAACACAAATAACTTAAATGAATATTAGGCAAGTGTTTAATGTCAAGGATGGCTGTTGGAAACGGTTTCTAAATTATGCAGCATTTCAGCATGAATAATTAATCTACTCTCAGAACACCTGTACTGCAAAGAAAATAGCAGAGATTTACCTGTAGGTTCAGCAGCAGTATCCTCCACAGAGTCAGTTGTAGAGACCACACTAACAGTATCTGTAGTGGCAGGAGTAACAGTTTCACTTCCAACAGCAATCCGAGGTTTTTTAGGAGCTACTACAACACTTCTACAAAAAAATAAGAAAACACCACTCATGATAAAATCGTTTACATTTGCATTGTCAGTAACAGAAAATTCCAATTAATTTCACAAAAGAATAAAAGAAACATTATGAACCATTTTGTCTACTCTGGTAATGAAAGATACTTTGTCATCAGTCATCAGTGTAGAGATCCGTAAATATTAATGAAATTCCCTCCTTTAACAAGTTAATTACTGTCAACTGTTAAATTTACTTTTGTTTGTACGTTTTCGTTTGTCTGTTTATTGGGGGAGGGGGAGCAGTATTTTGGTACTGTCTTGAATTTTGTTTACCTGTTCCTTTCCTCTTTTGGAAATCAATTAAAATAATTTCCAAAAATTCCTGAAAAAATCTTTCTATCTATGGCCATAACTGAAGTTACCACATTTCTGATGCCAACTGTTACTTCATTTGTGCTTCATCTTCAGTTCAACCTCAATTAAGGAAAGAAAATGCTGGAAATTGCAATAGAAAACTGAATTTCTTGATACACAGATCAGAGATCAATTCTGAAGTCTATTCACGCAAAATATCATAATACAGAATCTTTACAGAAACTGACTGACCTGATGAGTTTTTCTAGCATTTTCTGGTTCCACTTCTAGCCTCCTTCCCATAACACACCAAGACAAGTTTAAGCTGACAAATCCTGATATGAGCATGTCATCATTTTGCGTCACTGCATTTTCAGCTGCCAAAAATATTGTGACATGGAACTGTTCGACAGTAAATAATTTTCAAAGAAATTCTGCTATTTCAAGCTGTTAGGATCCCGGATCAGACCCCAACTAATTATCAATTTGTAAAACTGAGAGGAAAGGATCCGTCACCACACGAGTGATGACCCTGACAAATAGATATATTTTATATGAAAGCAAACTTTAATTTAATCATGGAATTAACCACATTAACATCAAAGAAACTGAAGTTAAAGAGTTTTTAAATAAAATAAAACTTTAATCTACTATCTATACCTGCCACTCTATATAATCCAACAAAGAAACCCAATACAGTTCAAAATCCATTCATAAATAAAGTTAAAAACCAGGGTTACTTGCTTATCGGTACAGACCTTTGGAGATAGAGATGCTTTCAGGAACACCCTGAAAATCCTTCTGTCTTAACAGACTCAAATCCTAGGGCAAACTGCTGTTGAATTTAAAATTCTATAACAGATTGCAAAACTACAGACAGACCTGACTCCTCCCATTAATTACATCATCTGTATCCCACTAAGATTTTCCATGAACTGCTTAGCTAGGACTAACACACTTCCACAAATTATCCATACCCCAGGAAATCTCCTGCAATCAAAACGTTGTTCCATTAGTTATCTATATGTACACAAGTAAATGGTGAGAAACAATGGTGACCTCACTTTTACGATACCTTAACTACAGCTTTAGTAGACACATTGCCTGTGTGTGTATATATATGTATAAATATATGTATATTTATACACACAAACCTATTTATCACAAAGCTATGTTGGAGGACTAGATATTGTTCCAAATAGCCAAAAGCACGAGTCCCGAAGGCTGCACTGTTTGTCCATTACCAAAGTTAAAGACATATTCTTCGAACTGAAAGGGAACCTGGATGGGAGGGGAAGGATCTATTTGGTGTGATCCACATGAGTCCCAACAATATAGGTAAACTGTAAAAAAGAAGAGGTTCTGCTGAGGGTGTTTCAACAGCTCGGGACTAAATTAAAAAACAACCACAGAGGGAATAATCTCTGGATTACGATAGGTGCCACAAGTAAATTGGAATGGGGTAAATAAGAACAAAGATGAACATATGGATTTTTTAAATTATATATATTTATTCAAATTTTCAACGATTTTCAACAAAACACTCCAAACAGAAAAAGGAATAAAGCGCAAAACAAGTGAAAATTATACCTGGGATTTCTAACAAAATACAATAATCCCCATTTAACAAATAAACACACCAGTAAGGAAAACGCCCCACTCTAATCTAAACACCGACCTCCACCTAACGTTCCACGAGAAAGTCTAGGAACGGTTGCCACCACCTGGAGAACCCCTGCACAGACCCTCGCAAGGCAAGTTTTATCCTTTCCAGCTTGATGAACCCTGCAATATCGTTAATCCAAGCTTCCATCCCTCTACATTAGTAGGATCCTCCGCCGGGCTACCATGAACGCAAAGGCCAGAACACGGCCTCTTTCGGCTCCTCCACTCCCGGCTCGTCCGATCCCCTGAATAATGCTATCCCCCCCAGCTCGGCTTGACCCGGGTGTTCACCACTTTGGACATAGTCCACGCAAAGCCCCTCCAGAACCCCTCCAGTGCCGGGCACGTCCAGAACATATGGCCGTGATTTGCTGGGCTCCCCGAGCACCTCACATGCCTGTCCTCCACCCCAAAAAACCTACATATCCTCGCCCCTGTCACATGCACCCTATGAACAACTTTGAACTGTATTAGGTTGAGCCTGGCGCAAGAGGAGGAGGAATTAACCCTACTCAGGGCATCAGCCCACAGATCTTCATCCAGCTCTTCCCCGAGCTCCTCCTCCTACTTGCCCTTTAACTCCTCCACCGAGGCCTCCTCCACTTCCTGATAGATCGCCAAGACCTTGCCTTCTCCAACCCATACGCCCAAAATCACCCGTCCTGAATCCTTCGTGCTGGGAGCAGCGGAAATTCCCTCACCTGCCGTCTCTCAAACGCCCTCACTTGCATGTATCAAAAAGCATCCCCGGGAGGTAACCCAAATTTCCCCTCTAGCGCCCCGAGGCTCGCAAAAGTCCCATCGATGAATAGGTCCCCCATTCTTTTAATCCCTGCCCGATGCCAGCTCAGAAACCCCCCATCCATCCTACCCGGAACAAACCTGTGGTTCTCTCGTATCGGGGACCAGACCAAGGCCCCCACCTCGCCCCATGTCGCCTCCACTGCCCCCAGATCTTCAGAGTCGCCGCTACCACCAGACCCGTGATGTACCTTGTCGGCGGGAGCGGCAACGGTGCCGTCACCAGCGCCCCCAGACTCGTACCCACACAAGACGCCACCTCTAGCCTCTTCCACGCCGTCCCCTCTCCCTTCATTACCCACTTACGGATCATCGTCACATTAGCTTCCCAATAATAACCACATAGATTCGGCAGCGCCAGCCCCCCTCTGTCTCTGCTACACTCCAAGAACACCCTCTTCAACCTCGGGGTCTTATTCGCCCATATGAATCCCATAATGCTCCTGCTTACCCGTTTAAAAAAAGTCTTGGGGATTAGGATGGGCAGGCACTGGAACACAAACAGGAACCTCGGGAGGACCATCCTCTTGATCGACTGCACCCTACCCGCCAAGGAGAGTGGCAGCATATCCCATCTCTTGAAATCCTCCACCATCTGTTCCACCAACCGTGCCAAATTGAGCTTATGCAGGGTCCCCCAGTTCCTGGTACCTCAGTTCCTGGTTCCAGTCCCAGTACCTGGATCCCAGGTATAGAAAGCTCCTCTCCTCCCTCTTCAGCGATAGCTCGTCTATCCCCCTGCCCTGATCCCCCGCATGCACCACAAAGAGCTCACTCTTCCCCACGTTGAGCTTATAACCCGAAAAGTCTCCAATCTCCCCAAGGATCCGCATAACCTCCACCATCCCCTCCACTGGGTCTGCAACATATAACAGCAGGTCATCAGCATATAACGACACCCGATGTCTCCCCCCCCTCCCGGACCAATCCCCCCCAGTTCCTAGACTCCCTCAGTGCCATGTCCAGCGGCTCAATTGCCAGTGCAAACACCAAGGGGGATAAGGGACACCCCTGCCTCATCCCTCGGTACAACCTAAAGTACTCCATCCTCTGCCGATTTGTAGCCACACTCGCCACTGGGGCCCTATATAACAGCCTGACCCACCTTATGAACGCTTCCCCGAACCCAAACCTCCTAAGCACTTCCCAGAGATACTCCCACTCCACCCGATCGAAGGCCTTCTCCACGTCCATGGCCGCCACTACCTCCGCTTCCCCCTCCACCGAGAGCATCATAATCACATTTAAGAGCCTCCGCACATTCGTGTTTAACTGCCTGCCCTTCACAAGCCCCGTCTGGTCCTCATGGATCACCCCCGGGACACAGTCCTCAATCCTCGTAGCCAGAACCTTCGCCAATAACTTAGCGTCTACATTGAGGAGCGAAATCGGCCTATACGATCCACATTGGAATGGATCCTTTTCCCGCTTCAAAATCAGCGAGATCAGTGCCCGGGACATTGTCAGGGGCAGGGTCCCCTCCTCCCTCACCTCATTAAAAGTTCTCACCAGCAAGGGGCCCAGCAGGTCCACATACTTGCTGTAAAATTCAACCGGGAACCCTTCCCCGCCTGCATTCTCCCCAATCCCTTAACCAGCTCCTCCAGCCCAATCGGCACCCCCAAACCAGCCACCTGCTCCTCCTCCACCCTCAGGAACCTCAGTTGATCCAAGAATCGCCGCATCCCATCCCCCCCCCCCCCCCACCTCTCCAGGGGCTTAGATCTATACATATCCCCACAGAAGTCCCTAAATACCTCGTTTATTCTCACCGCACTCCGCACCGTATTCCCCCCTCTATCTCTAATTCCACCAATCTCCCTCGCTGCCTCCCTCTTACGAAGCTGATGTGCCAGCATCCGGCTCGTCTTCTCCCCATACTCGTATATCGCCCCCTGCATTTTCCTCCACTGCGCCTCTGCTTTTCCCGTGGTCAATAGATCAAATTCCATTTGGAGGTTTCGTCGCTCCCTAAGCAGCCCCTCTTTGGAGGCCTCTGCATAGCTCCTGTCCACCCTTACTATCTCCCCCACCAATCTCTCCCTCCTCTCTCTCTTCTCCCTATGGGCTCTAATGGAAATTAGCTCTCCCCTGACCACCGCCTTCAAAGCCTCCCAGACTAACCCCACCTGCACCTCCCCATTATCGTTGGCCTCCATGTATCTTTGAATACACCCCCGGATCTGCCCACACACCACCTCATCTGCCAACAGTCCCACATCGAGGCGCCATTACGGGCGCTGGTCCCTCTCCTCCCCCAACTCGAGTTCCACCCAATGTAGGGCGTGGTCCGAGATGGCTATAGCCGAATATTCCATTCCCTCCATTTTCGGGATTAGTGCCCTACTCATTATAAAGAAATCTATCCAGGAATAGGCTTTATGGACGTGGGAGAAAAAAGAAAATTATCTTGCCACCGGCCTGGCAAATCTCCACGGATCCACTCTCTCCCCCACCCCCTCAATCTGGTCCATAAACCCCCTGAGCACCTTGGAACGGTCCAGTGCTGGGTCCAGCACCGTGTTGAAGTCCCCCCCCCCCAAATTATCAAGCTCCCTGCTTCCAGATCCGGGATCCAACTTAACATACATTTCATAAATCCGGCATAATCCCAATTCGGGGCATAAACGTTCACCAGTACCACCCGCGTCCCCTGCAGCCTATCACTCACCATCACGTATCGACGTCCATTATCCGCCACAATATTCAACTCCTCAAACGACACCCGCTTCCCCACCAGTATCACAACCCCTCTATTCTTCGCATCCAGCCCCGAGTGAAAGACCTGCCCTACCCATCCTTTTCTCAGCCTGACCTGATCTGCCAAGTGTATCTCCTGAAGTATGACCACATCCGCCTTCAGTCCCTTTAAGTGCGCGAACACCTGGGTCCCCTTGACCGGTCCATTCAGGCCCCTCACATTCCATGTTATCAGCCAGATCAGGGGGCTACTCTTCCCCTCTTCCCCCCCCCCCCCCCCCCCCCCCCCTCCCGACTAGCCATTCCCTTTTTCAGGCCAGCCACGTGCCCGCGCCTCCCACACCCTCCAGTCCCCCAGGCAGCGGACCCCCGCCCCGACTCCCTCTTCTACTTCCAGCTCCCCTTTGGCCAATACAGCAGCAACCCAGTTTCATCCACCCCCCCCCCCCCCCACCCCAAGCCAGACCACCGTCCAACCATTCTGCTTCCCCCATTACGCTCCCGTAAGTCAGCTGACTCCTGCTGACCCCGGCCACTCCCGCTATTCAAACGACCCCCCAGTGTGGGAATCCCCCCGCCTCCCCCTGCCGATCAATATGCGCTCTCCTCCAGCACCGCCCTTCCCCCCCAGGCCTCGCCCCCCCCTTCGTGCGGGAAAAAGCCCGCGCTTTCCATCCCAGCTGGCCCCGCCTTTTTCTGCGCAGCTCCTTTTTCTGCGACCTCACCCCAGTTCCCCGACCCCGGGCCTCCAACCGCCCCTTCATCAGCGGGGACCTGTCCCTACAGTACCGGTACCTACACTCTCACACAGTCCCACATCTTATCCACTCACCCCTTCCCATGTCCCCTCTTCCCAACCCGAAACCAGGAGAAGAACACACCCCCACAATACAGTAAACACCCCCCCCCCCCCCCCCCCCCCCCCACAACAAACCCTCAGTTCGAGTCCAACTTTTCAGTCTGAATAAAGGTCCACGCCTCATCTGGCGTCTCAAAATAGTGAGGACGATCTTGAAACGTAACCCACAAATCACGCTGGCTGTAGCATTCCAAACTTCACCCCCTTCCAATGGAGAACCGCCTTGGCCCGATTAAAACCAGCCCTCTTCTTAAAACCTCCGCACTCCAGTCCTGGTAGATTCGGATCTCCGTATTCTCCCACCTGCTGCTCCATTCTTTCTTCGCCCATCTCAGGACGTACTCCCTGTCCATAAAGCAGTGAAACCTCACCACTACAGCCCTTGGCGGCTCGTTGGCTTTGGGTCTCCTTGCCAGGACTCGATGAGCCCCATCCAGCTCCAGGGGCCTCGGGAAAGCTTCCGCGCCCATCAGCGTGTTGAGCATTGTAACTACATATGTCCCACCCAGCGTCAGACCCCTCCACTCCTTCAGGGAGACCCAGAATCCGAAGATTCTTCCTCCTCGACTTTTCCAGGTCCTCAAACTTCTCCTGCCACTTCTTGTGTAGCGCCTCGTGCGCCTCCACTTTCACCGCCAGGCCCAAAATCTCATCCTCGTTCTCTGAGGCTTTCTGCCGCACCTGTCGAATCGTCGCCCCTCGGGCCTTCTGGGTCTCCACCAGCTTTTCTATCGACGCCTTCATTGGTGCCAGCGTTTCTGCTCTCAGCTCTGCAAAGCAGTTTTTGAGGAACTCCTGCTGCCCCCACGACCACTGCGCCCACGCTGCTTGATCTCCACCCGCCGCCATCTTGCTTTTCCTCCCCCGCTCTCTTCGGTGCTCCAAAACCACTTTTTTTTGATCGCTCCACTCCTGGTCCACTCCATGCAGTGCTGGGGGAACCTTACTAACACCTTCCCACACTGGGAACCGTCGTACAAGTGCCGCTGGGGCTCCTCAAAAGGGCCCAAAAGTCCGTTCTTGGCGAGAGCTGCCGAACGTGCGACCTAGCTAAGCATGGCTGCAAACCGGAAGTCAGATGAACATATGGTTTAAAGATTCATGCCGGCAAAACGAGTTTTGATTCATGTCGGGCAGCTGTGAGAAGAGAGAGTGATGGCCCGTTGGAACAGCCTTCACTTGAATAGGCCTGTGTACTGGTAAGACATTGGATTGGATTTGTTTATTGTCATGTGTACCGAGGTACAGTGAAAAGTATTTTTCTGCAAGCAACTCAACAGATCATTCAGTACATGGAAGAAAAGGGAATTAAACAAAATTCAAGAAAATACAAGAAAATACATGAGAATACATAATAGGGCAACACAAGATATACAATGTAACTACATAAGCATTGGCATCGGTTGAAGCATACAGGGTGTAGTGTTAATGAGGTCAGTCCATAAGAGGGTCATTTAGGAGTCTGGTGACAGTGGGGAAGAAGCTGTTTTTGAGTCTGTTCATGCGTGTTCTCAGACTTCTGTATCTCCTGCCCGATGGAAGAAGTTGGAAAAGTGAGTAAGCCGGTGGGAGGGATCCTTGATTATGCTGCCCGCTTTCCCCAGGTAGCGGGAGTCCATGGATGGGAGGCAGGTTCGTGTGATGGACTGGGCGGTATTCATGACTTTCTGAAGTTCCTTGCGGTCCTGGACCGAGCAGTTGCCATACCAGGCTGTGATGCAGCCAGATAGGATGCTTTCTATAGTGCATCTGTAAAAGTTGGTAAGGGTTACTGTGGACATGCCGAATTTCCTTAGTTTCCTGAGGAAGTATAGGCACTGTTGTGCTTTCTTGGTGATAGCGTCGACGTGAGTGGACCAGGACAGATTTTTGGTGATGTGCACCCCTAGGAATTTGAAACTGCTAACCATCTCCACCTCGGCCCCGTTGATGCTGACAGGGGTGTGTACAGTACTTTGCTTCCTGAAATCGATAACCAGCTCTTTAGTTTTGCTAGCATTGAGGGAGAGATTGTTGTCGTTACACCACTCCACTAGGTTCTCTATCTCCCTCCTGTATTCGGACTCGTCGTTATTCGAGATCCGGCCCACTATGGTCGTATCGTCAGCAAACTTGTAGATGGAGTTGGAACCAAGTTTTGCCACGCAGTCGTGTGTGTACAGGGAGTAGAGTAGGGGGCTAAGTACGCAGCCTTGCGGGGCACCGGTATTGAGGACTATTGTGGAGGAGGTGTTGGTGTTCATTCTTACCGATTGTGGTCTGTTGGTCAGAAAGTCAAGGATCCAGTTGCAGAGTGGAGAGCCAAGCCCTAGGTTTTGAAGCTTTGATATGAGCTTGGCTGGGATTATGGTGTTGAAGGCGGAGCTGTAATCAATAAATAGGAGTCTGATGTAGGAGTCCTTGTTTTCGAGATGCTCTATCTAGGGATGAGTGTAGGGCCAGGGAAATGGTGTCTGATGTGGACCGGTTGCGACGGTATGCGAATTGAAGTGGGTCACAGCGTTCCGGGAGTATAGAGGTGATGCGCTTCATGATCAGCCTCTCGAAGCACTTCATTACAACTGACGTCAGGGCCACTGGGCGGTAGTCATTGAGGCATGTTGCCTGGTTCTTCACCGGTATGATGGTGGTCTTCTTGAAGCAGGTGGGGACCTCGGAGTGGAGTAGGGATAGGTTAAAGATGTCTGTGAATACCTCTGCCAGCTGGTATGCGCAGGCTCGGAGTGCACGACCAGGGATCCCATCCGGACCCGTCGCCTTCCGTGGGTTCACTTTCAGGAAGGCCGATCTGACTTCGGAAACTGTGATGGTGGGTATGGGTGACTTATTGGCTGCTGGGGCACTCAACAGCGGATTGATGGTTACCTGCTCAAACCGAGCATAGAATGCATTTAGTTCATCGGGGAGGGGTGCGCTGCTGCCAGAGATACTGCTTGGCTTCGCTTTGTAGCCCGTTATGTTGTTTAGTTCTTGCCACAACCGCCAAGAGTCTGTCTGTGACTCTAGCTTAGTTTGATATTCTCATATAACATATTACTAGACATGCAGTGAAGGACTTAAATAAGAGATTTAGAAAAGTCAAAGAGAATGGACAATGGTGCAGGGTAACTATGGTAAATGGTAATCCAAGTGTGACTGGAAGGGACAGGACGTACAAAGAGTGCACCGGTAAATATGGTCAGACTAGGGAAAAATGGCTTTAAACAAAAAAGGGGGTAGGAGGAGGACTTCGAGTGAAGGGAGATTTAGAAATACGAGAGAAAACTTAATTCAATAGAAACGTACATCTATATGGGCAAAGAAAAGCCGAGTGGACTGGAAGGGGAAGAGAATTTAATGGTAACAATGTAGAGAGTAAGGACCATGTAGGGAATTATAGTAAAATAATAAAATTGAAGTCATTTTATCTGAATGCACACTGCATCCAAAATAAGATGGGTGAATAGCATAATAAGGATAAATGATTAGATCTGATCACCATTCAGTGTCTGTAACCAAAGACATGGTTACAAGGTGGCCAAGATTGGGAATATTCCAATGTACATCAAATGGCAACACTGTGCACAGTGGTTAGCACTGCTGCCTCACAGCACCAGGGACTCGGGTTCCATCCCGGCCTCGTGTGACTATGTGGATTTACATCTTCTCCCATGTTTGTTGGGGGTTTCCTCTGGGTGCTCTATGTTCCTCCCACAGTCCAAGGATGTGCAGGTTAGGTGTATTGGCCATGATAAGTTGCCCTTTAAGTGTCTACAGATGTGCAGGTTGGGTTGCGGGGATAGAACGGGTAGAGAACCTAGGTAGGGAGCTCTTTCGGAGGGTCATGCAGATTTGATGGGCCGAATGGCCTCCTTCTGCACTGGAGGGATCTGGTGATTTCAAAAAGATGGGCTGAATCCAAAAGAAGTTAGGATATCATAAGGACATTAGTCAAAAAGGATTCTGGCCCAGGAAATCAGGAAGTATAATCAGTATGAATTACGCTTAGGTCTAGCAAGGACCAGAAAATGCTGGTTGGGGTAGTTTATAGGCTCCCCAACAGTAGTCATACCATTGGACAGATCATTAAACAAAAAACTGCTGTCGCTTTTAGCAAAGGCAATGTGGGTGACTTTAATCTTCATATCAACTGAACCAATCAAATTGGAAACGGTGATCTGGAAGATGAGTGTGTAGAATGATTGTGACAATTTCCTGGAGCAACACATTGTGGAATGAAGTAGGGATAAAGTTATTATATATCTAGTATCAGAACATAGAACATACAGTGCAGAAGGAGGCCATTCGGTCCATCGAGTCTGCACCGGCCCACTTAAGCCCTCACTTCCACCCTATCCCCGCAATCCAATAACCCCTCCTAACCTTTTTTGGTCACTGAGGGCAATTTAGCATGGCCAATCTACCTAAGCTGCACGTCTTTGGACTGTGGGAGGAAACCGGAGCACCCGGAGGAAATCCACGCAGACACGGGGAGTTATTGTGAATAAGGGACAGCTGATCAGAAATATAATAGCAAACGGTCCACTGGGAAATGGTGATGATAATACAATTAAATGCCACATCAAGTTTGAACACAACATACATCAATAACAAACCAGAATCTTAAACTTAAACAAAGCCAATTGCACAGGTATGACGTTTGTCTGGGACAAATAGACTAAAATGTATGGCACCAAAATCCGTGGCAAACATTTGAATAAACAATGCGATTATTATTTGTTTAAATTCCATTGAAAAACAAAAAACTGAGAAAAATCCACCTATAAACTTACAAAGGAGATAAGCACAGTATTAGATAAAAATATTGGAGTTGGATTTAAGTTCACTTGGCTAGTCAGCTAGTTTGTGATGCAGAACAAGGCAAACAGCTGTACCGACTGAGGTTATTCATGAAGGCCCGCCTTCTCAACCTTGCCCCTCTGCTGAGTTATGGTCATCCTCAGGCTAAATCCCACCCCAGTCAGCTCTCCCCCTTAAAAGGGGAAAGCAGCATATGGTCATCTGGGACTATGGCGACTTTACCTAGATTAACAGAAGAGTCTCATAAGCGTGAAGATTGGGAATGTTTTAGAAAACAGCACAGGGGCACTGAAAAAGTTGATAAAAAAGGGAAAAACTATCCAAGGAATAGAACACATTTTCTAAGCGGATAAAAAGAAAACAAGTAGCTAAAGGAAACCTTGGTCCCTTAGAAGCAGGGGAAAGTATAATGGGGAACAAAGAAATGACAGAGACATTAAACAAATATTTTGTGTCTATCTTCACAATGAAAGACAAAAGCTACACACCAGAAATTGAGGGTAGCCTCAGGGCTAATTAGCGAGGAAATGACCAAAATTAAGTAAATTCCCAGGATCTGATGGCCTACATCCCAGGGTCTTAAAAGAGATAGCAGCAAAGATACTGAGTGAGCGAACTGTGATTTTCTAAAATTCATGACATTCTGGTCTAGCCCAGCAGGCTGAAAATTAGCAAATGCAATTCCACAATTTAAGAGAGATGGGTACTACAGGCTAGTAAGCCTGATATCAGTCATCAGGACAATGCCGGAATCTATTATTAACGAAGTCTTAACAATTCACTTAGAAACATAGTATAATTAGAACAAGTCAACATGGTTTTATGAAAGGAAAGTAATGCCTGACTTTTTTTTTTAAAGAGGTTTTTTTCAGGATGCAACTAGCGGGCAGATAAATAGAATAGTACTAAAACACTTGGATTTCCAAAGGCATTTGATAAAGTTTCACTCAAAAGGTTAATACAGAACAACCCATGGAGTTGGCGTGATAGATTAGCATGGATAGAGGACTGATTAACAGACAGGAAGTAGAGTGGGGTAAATAGAGCATTTTCAAGTTGCCAGGCTATTACTAGAATGCTGCACGGATCAGTGCTGTGGCCTCAAATATTTGCAACCTATGTTTATGACTTGTATGAAGAGACAGAGATAAATGCATCTAAGTTTTCAGACGATACAAAACTAGATGGGAATGTAGGCTGTGAGGAAGACACAAAAGGACTGCAAGGAGAAACGTGCCGGTTAGGTGAGTGAGTACATGGGGAAGTATGATGTTATTCACTTTGGTTGCAAGAATACTAAAGCAGAATAGTTTTTAAAAGGTGTGCGACTTGTAAATGTTGATATTCAGAGATATTCACGTGCACTCTCGCAGGGAACAAAGTTAGCATGCAGGTAACACAAAGTTGGAACGTTGGTAAAGCAAGGGATTTTTCCATTAGTTCAGTTGTCTGGGTATGGAGCAAAACAATGCCACAGCATGGGTTCATTCCCAATACCAGTTATGGCAGTTGATAGAGGTCTGCTCCTCACCTTGCCCAAGCTTGATGTAAAGGGGTACCCACCAAGCTATTTAACTAATTATCTCTCTAATGGAGAGAGAGAGTTCTATGGTTATTTTGGACTATGACTAATTACCAGATATCGCTAGCAATTAGGAAAGTAAAAAGTATGTTGGCCTTTATTCTAAGAAGATTGGAGTAGGAGAATAAATAAGTCTGCTACAATTGTTTGGGGTTTTGATGAGATCTCAAGTACTGCAAGCAATTTTGGCCTTCATATTTAAAGAAGGATATACTTGCATTAGACACATTACAGCAAAGGTCCCTGTCCTTGGGTTGAGAGGATTGTCCCATGCTGAGAGACTGGTTAAATTGAGTCTATGTTGTCTCAACTTTAGAAGAATGAGAACTGATTTCATTGAAACATATGAAAGCCAAAACTGCTTACACCATTAATCACACCATGTGCTCAACATTTAGGACTGAGATTGGGAGAAATTTCTTCAAAGACTTGTAAATCTTCGTAATCCTCTCCCCAAGAGGGGAATGGATGCACGCTGAATACATTTTAGGCTGAGATAATCAGTTTTTTGGCAGGGGGACATGTGGAGTTCAAGCCCAAGGTCATCCATGATCGTACTGAATGGCAGACCAGGCTTAATGGGCTGTGTTGTCTCCTCCTGTGTCTATTTCTTACGTTTTGATGTCCATAACACCGTAATACTGGGGTTTCTACATTATTCTGATGAACCAACTAGAGCACTCCAATCATTCGAATCTTCCAAATTCATACAGAACAGAACAAAAGATAAAAAATTGACATGCAAGTTGAAACTGAGTAAGATGCTCAATAATCTATCACTGCATACAATTTGATCCACTGATTTTTTAATGAACAGCTTGGGCTCTTTGTAATAGCGATTGTCAAAATACTGGCCAAAAAAAAGTAATATTCATCCTTCGTTTTTCCAAACATTCCGAGAAACACTGGTGCAAAGCTCCTGCCTGGGGCGGAATCAGGGACTACAGAACAAATTGCGCTGGTGTGTAGAAGTCCTTTCTCCTACCCTTCTCTCTGCTCAAACTAATTTGCAAATTATCAAATACAAAGGCTGCCTAAACCAGTGCAATGGGGCAATGTTTAATACAGTCATTAAAAAAACTGTTTGAAGAACATTCCTTGTGGTAAGTGTAAATAATAACCCTGAAAATGGATTTATTGCAAAACAAAGCATTTTCAATCAGTGCCAATATACCACCCGAGGGCGACTTGATTTTAAACTGCTAAAACTGGCCAAAATTGCACAAACTATTTTCCCGTTAGATTAGGATACAACAGTGAGTTCCTTAGCAATGAAAAAATATCATTTAAAAAAGGTACCTATTAGTGCCTAAACATTCCAGCTTAATTTTTGGAGCTTCCCTGAAAATTTGCAGATGAACACAACTAGCAGAAATGGCTAATGCTGTTTAAGTAACATGTGATTGCGGCCAGTTTTGAGTGACAGGGGCCTGCTCCTTGCGCAATATTTTAAAAACTAGAACTATTTAATATTGTGCATTTAATGTAGTAAAACGTTCCAAGGCACTTGACAAGAACACAAACAAAATATAACAAGCCACATGAAGAGACACTGGAGGTAGTTTTAAGGAGCATATTAAGAGAGAAAAGAAAGGCAGAGCGTAAAGATGTTAAGGAAGGAATTGCAGAGTTGCCAACAGTGGAGCAATTTAAACCAAGAAAGAGCAGGAGGCCAGAATTCGAAGAGTACAGATATCTCGGAGGATTATAAGGTCTGGATGGGGTTACAGGGGAGGGTGAGGCCATGAAAGGTTTTGAAAACAGGCATGATAATTTTCAAATAAACACATTGCTTAACTGGAATGTATGAGGAGCATATGAACTGAGAGGGGATTTGACTTGGGTGATGTTACAGAGGTGAAAATAGGTAGTCTTAATGATGGAGCAGATGCAGATTTGAAAGCTCATTTTGGAATCAAGTACAACATTCAAGATTGTGAACAGTCGATTCAGTCTCAGACAGTTGCCGGAGAGGGGGATGAAGTCTTTCGTTAAGGAACAGACACTGTGGCAGGGTCCGAAGCAAATAGCTTTGGATTTCTGTGAAATTTCTGTTCAGACAACTTGGAGACCGTGGTGGATTCAAAAGAGATGGCGGTGAGGTAGAGCTGGGAATTGTAAATATATATGCAACAACTAACTCTCTCTTTTTGGATAATGGGCAGCATGTAGAGAAAAGGGGCAGCACGGTAGCATTGTGGATAGCACAATGGTTTCACAGCTCCAGCGTCCCAGGTTCGATTCCGGCTTGGGTCACTGTCTGTGCGGAGTCTGCACATCCTCCCAGTGTGTGCGTGGGTTTCCTCCGGGTGCTCCGGTTTCCTCCCACAGTCCAAAGATGTGCAGGTTAGGTGGATTGGCCATGATAAATTGCCCTAGTGTCCAAAATTGCCCTTAGTGTTGGGTGGGGTTACTGGGTTATGGGGATGGGGTGGAGGTGTTAACCTTGGGTAGGGTGCTCTTTCCAGGAGCCGGTGCAGACTCGATGGGCCGAATGGCCTCCTTCTGCACTGTAAATTCTATGTAAAAAAAACGGACATACGTAAGATCGCAAAACCTCAAGTTACACTAAATGTAGTTTGTGCTTAAATTCACAAGCTGGTTCCAGCAACACCAGAGGAAATGCACCAGAAAAAAGTGCAATCAAGCAGAAACTCAAAGGTTTTGTGATGCATTCTACTATTTCACAGACGAGTAAGAAAATAAAGGCTTTTTTTCACGATATTTATTGGCACAGAAATCCAGCTAATTGGGTAAATGCTTAAAGTTGATAAATATCCGACTGCCACAGCAGTGCTTACCAGGTGTTAACTATAAATCCAGGCAGGACTTAAACCAGCATGCAATTTATGTGGTCTGTACTTATATAAATACAAAATCTCACTATAACATTTGTTTCAATGGTTGTGATCGTTGGCATAATAGAGCTCCCCAAAACAAAATCACCAAATACAATTGGTGAGATCACTTTTCTCATTGAACTCCAGAGATGTGAGATCAAGTAGTGGTCGTCACTATTTCCTGACCTTCCTCTGCATGACTGGAATGTGTTCTGGTGTTCATGAACAACATACAGTTACCTACATCATGCTATAAAATTCTTAATACATGCCTTCAGAGATTCTAAGTAAAGTATTACTACTATTGGGAAATTTATTAGCAACACTTTATAACATTCTTTTTAATATGTATTTATGTAATATATATATTTAAAATTAAAACAGGGAATATACCATATCCTTAAATTAAATCTGTGCTCCAACTATTAAATTTACTCCTTGTATTGTATTAATTTCTTCAGTGATTTCATGTGCACACATTAAGTTACAATTAATATCATGGAAGTATCTAAATTAATGCAAAATTCTACATAAATTAGCCACATATTTAGAATAGTTAACTTTTCAAGCATAACCAGCATACAAATTAATGCTGTGCAGATTTAATATGAGTAGAACACAAAGTCAAAAATAAATTGTGTGCATGAAATATCTAGCTTGGAATACTTGCTCTTTTCTAGGAAGTCACATTCATGATAACACTTTTTCAAAGACAAAGGGAGTATTTCTTGTGCTGAGCTATGCAAAAGACAGATAAATTAAGAGATTTTTTCATATATTGAAAAAGTAACAATCTTGGACTAGATTGCATTTTTCACACTTCAAATGGCCTCAAAAGTATTTTAGTGAGTCTCAATTGAGTGTAATTTTTATGTCATAACCTGGGCCATATTTACTGTTTCAAGAAATACATTTTTAAAAAAACCTTCACCACAGGAACAAAAGGAATACATCAATTGAATGGTGCTCCACCAGCAATGTTGGAAATTTAAAAGTCAAGGTTGTTACCCACAAATGTAACCTGCATGCATAAAGGATTTGAAAAAAATACAAGCCTTCCAAACTGCATAATTTCCACAAACACCCTCAACTGGTGCATTGCAACTATGATCTTCAAAATCAGAGCATTTCAAATAAGAAACTTATCTGGTTGAGAGAACATGAAACATTGTAATATGAGGCAAAGGAGTCAAATTTTGAACCTTGTGATTTGAGGTTATATCACCCAGTGGCTGTGAAAATGAACAATTTTGGAAAATTGTAATGTGGTGTCCAAAATTTACAATAATCTCGAAGGATGGTTATTTGTGATTTTTTTTAAAAATACAAATGTAAGAACCATCTGATTCGCAAAAAGCCTCACATGTATGCATTATTTTTAAACTACTGAAATATTTTACCTCCCTCTCTCCTGAGATTATTTTTATATCTAAATGATTATAACAGTGTGCCCTTAACTCATCTGTTCAGCCTTCCTCCATTCAGTCTCCTGGTCTGGCACAATGACAAATGGGGCAGACAGTATATCATGACCGTCTCTGCACCACATGCTCTACAGAAAATGCAGGAAACAGGTAGTTTGATTTCATACAAAGAAAAAGAATCTTGGGAGTTGGCAAACAGGTTGCTAGCTAATAGAATTACAACATTATCAATTCAAACATTAACAAATCCTGCCAACGGCACCATTAACCGAAATATTCAACTTTTGAGGTGCATACCACAATCTATTACAGTCTTTGTTTTCAAATGCCATGAATGAACAATACTTGCCTGTTGGCTACAATATTCTTCAAAAGATGAAATTTATTTTAACTCCAGATTAGGAACACCCTTTACTGTATCAGCAGGCATAATTTTAAAATGCTTGTGACAATCATACAATCCAGTTGAGATTTTCTCCACATGCAATTCTTGTTTAAAACTGTATGTACTAATCAAAGGAATAATTTCCTACAAACATTGCAGACTTTAAGATGACTAATCTTCCAACGTAATCATAATACCAGAATAGTTTTTTTGTGTGTGTGTGGGGGGGGGGGGGGGGGAGGAGAAGAGAGAGAGAGAAGAGTGGGGGAGAAAGAAAATGTTCTGACTTTTCTAAACACGCAAATTAAATTGTTGCATCTGGCCTGCTCCAGAATCATGGGTGGCTGGGGACAAGGATAGCACTTGACAGAAAGACCAGACAAGACACAAGGCTCCATCAAGATAACATCACATACCCAGCACCTATTCACCAATGATGTGAATCTCCACATCAGATAACAAGGAGTTTTGGCATGGGATTGAACCAAGATGTACCTTGTTTAAAAGTCTACCAGAAATAAGAGACTCAGCAGGCGGCACTTACTAAGCTGTTACTGTATGTTTTCCAGCTATGGCTGGCAGTAGAAGTTGATAATCCTTAAGATATGAGGAGAATTTGGATTTCTGACAAGGCATTCCTTAGATAAATGCAGGATCAGAGAGATGTCTTGAAACTCCCATAGATATTACACTATCAGGCTACTGAATGGAGTCGCCATTTAACAAGGTGTCTTTGCTGAAGAGACATTAATTTGCTGACTCGCCAAGTAATGCTCTTAGTCCAGGACAATGAACTAAATCAAAACCAGATTCAAAACATAACATACAATATTGATACATGAACATGGAAAGTTTCTTGCGAATACATTATGCTCTAATTCCCAATGAACTGCTAGCAATTTCTCCATCTGGATTTTAGAAAATCTGTAATAGGAAGAATTGCAAATATTTTTCTATATGTAACAGAAAAATATTTTCCAATTCTGATCAACTATTAAAAGTACAACATTGTTGATCACCATTACAACACATCAGCAAATAACAAATTATAAATCTGGGCTCAATAATGTTCTAAGGACTCCTGACACTTTGGCCAAAAGTTGCAGAACTCATCTATTTGTTTCACTTTTTAAAAAACCTTTCCCTATTTGATACATAAGAACATAAGAACATAAGAACTAGGAGCAGGAGTAGGCCATCTGGCCCCTCGAGCCTGCTCCGCCATTCAATTAGATCATGGCTGATCTTTTGTGGACTCAGCTCCACTTTCCGGCCCGAACACCATAACCCTTAATCCCTTTATTCTTCAAAAAACTATCTATCTTTACCTTAAAAACATGTAATGAAGGAGCCTCAACTGCTTCACTGGGAAAGGAATTCCATAGATTCACAACCCTTTGGGTGAAGAAGTTCCTCCTAAACCCAGTCCGAAATCTACTTCCCCTTATTTTGAGGCTATGCCCCCTAGTTCTGCTGTCACCCGCCAGTGGAAACAACCTGCCCGCATCTATCCTATCTATTCCCTTCATAATTTTAAATGTTTCTATAAGATCCCCCCTCATCCTTCTAAATTCCAACGAGTTCAGTCCCAGTCTACTCAACCTCTCCTCATAATCCAACCCCTTCAGCTCTGGGATTAACCTAGTGAATCTCCTCTGCACACCCTCCAGCGCCAGTACGTCCTTTCTCAAGTAAGGAGACCAAAACTGAACACAATACTCCAGGTGTGGCCGCACTAACACCTTATACAATTGCAACATAACCTCCCTAGTCTTAAACTCCATCCCTCTAGCAATGAAGGACAAAATTCCATTTGCCTTCTTAATCACCTGTTGCACTTGTAAACCAACCTTCTGTGACTCATGCACTAGCACACCCAAGTCTCTCTGAACAGCGGCATGCTTTAATATTTTATCGTTTAAATAATAATCCCGTTTGCTAATATTCCTACCAAAATGGATAACCTCACATTTGTCAACATTGTATTCCATCTGCCAGACCTGAGCCCATTCACTTAACCTATCCAAATCCCTCTGCAGACTTCCAGTATCCTCTGCACTTTTCGCTTTACCACTCATCTTAGTGTCATCTGCAAACTTGGACACATTGCCCTTGGTCCCCAACTCCAAATCATCAATGTAAATTGTGAACAATTGTGGGCCCAACACGGATCCCTGAGGGACACCACTAGCTACTGATTGCCAACCAGAGAAACACCCATTTATCCCAACTCTTTGCTTTCTATTAATTAACCAATCCTCTATCTATGCTACTACTTTACCCTTAATGCCATGCATCTTTATCTTATGCAGCAACCTTTTGTGTGGCACCTTGTCAAAGGCTTTCTGGAAATCCAGATATACCACATCCATCGGCTCCCCGTTATCTACTGCACTGGTAATGTCCTCAAAAAATTCCACTAAATTAGTTAGGCATGACCTGCCTTTTACGAACCCATGCTGCGTCTGCCCAATGGGACAATTTCTATCCAGATGCCTCGCAATTTCTTCCTTGATGATAGATTCCAGCATCTTCCCTATTACCGAAGTTAAACTCACTGGCCTATAATTTCCTGCTTTCTGCCTACCTCCTTTTTTTAAACAGTGGCGTCACGTTTGCTAATTTCCAATCCACCGGGACCACCCCAGAGTCTAGTGAATTTCGGTAAATTATCACTAGTGCATCTGCAATTTCCCTAGCCATCTCTTTTAGCACTCTGGGATGCATTCCATCAGGGCCAGGAGACTTGTCTACCTTTAGCCCCATTAGCTTGCCCATCACTCCCTCCTTAGTGATAACAATCCTCTCAAGGTCCTCACCTGTCATAGCCTCATTTCTATCAGTCGCTGGCATGTTATTTGTGTCTTCCACTGTGAAGACCGACCCAAAAAACCTGTTCAGTTCCTCAGCCATTTCCTCATTTCCCATTATTAAAACTCCCTTCTCGTCCTCTAAAGGACCAATATTTACCTTAGCCACTCTTTTTTGTCTTATATATTTGTAAAAACTTTTACTGTCTGTTTTTATATTCTGAGCAAGTTTACTCTCATACTCTATCTTACTCTTCTTTATAGCTTTTTTAGTAGCTTTCTGTTGCCCCCTAAAGATTTCCCAGTCCTCTAATCTCCCAGCAATCTTTGCCACTTTATATGCTTTTTCCTTCAATTTGATACTCTTCCTTATTTCCTTAGATATCCACGGTCGATTTTCCCTCTTTCTTCCGTCCTTCCTTTTTGTTGGTATAAACCTTTGCTGAGCACTGTGAAAAATCGCTTGGAAGGTTCTCCACTGTTCCTCAACTGTTCCACCATAAAGTCTTAGCTCCCAGTCTACCTTAGCTAGTTCTTCTCTCATCTCCTTGTAATCTCCTTTGTTTAAACACAAAACACTAGTATTTGATTTTACTTTCTCACCCTCCATCTGTATTTTAAATTCCACCATATTGTGATCGCTCCTTCCGAGAGGATCCCAAACTATGAGATCATGAATCAATCCTGTCTCATTACACAGGACAAGATCTAGGACCGCTTGTTCCCTCGTAGGTTCCATTACATACTGTTCTAGGAAACTATCGCGGATACATTCTATAAACTCCTCCTCACGGTTGCCTTGACCGACCTGGTTAAACCAATCAACATGTAGATTAAAATCCCCCATGATAACTGCTGTACCATTTCTACATGCATCAGTTATTTCTTTGTTTATTGCCTGCCCCACCATCTCGTTACTATTTGGTGGCCGATAGACTACTCCTATCAGTGACTTTTTCGCCTTACTATTCCTGATTTCCACCCAAATGGATTCAACCTTATCCTCCATAGCACCGATGTCATCCCTTACTATTGCCCGGATGTCATCCTTAAATAACAGAGCAACACCACCTCCCTTACCATCCACTCTGTCCTTCCGAATAGTTTGATACCCTCGGATATTTAACTCCCAGTCGTGACCATCCTTTAACCATGTTTCAGTAATGGCCACTAAATCATAGTCATTTACGATGATTTGTGCCACCAACTCATTTACTTTATTCCGAATACTACGAGCATTCAGGTAAAGTACACTTATGTTGGGTTTTTTACCTCTGTTTTGAATCTTAATATCTCCAGTTTTATTCCTTTTGTTATTACTGGGCCTATTCACTGTGCTCCCCTCAGTCACTGTACCTTGTACTGTCGCCCTTATGGATTTCTGACTATGTCTTCTCTGCCTTGCACTTTTCCCCTTACTTCCTTTTGTTTCTGTCCCTGTTTTACTACCTTCCAACTTCCAGCATTGGTTCCCATCCCCCTGCCACATTAGTTTAAACCCTCCCCAACAGCTCTAGAAAACACCCCCCCTAGGACATCGGTTCCAGTCCTGCCCAAGTGCAGACCGTCCGGTTTGTACTGGTCCCACTTCCCCAGAACCGGTCCCAATGCCCCAGGAATTTGAATCCCTCCCTCTTGCACCATCTCTCGAGCCACGCATTCATCCTATCTATCCTGACATTCCTACTCTACATGTTCCTTTAAGACGCGTAAAAACAAGGGGTCCATTAGAATACCTTGGCCAATATCACCATTTATTTTTGTTTCTCCTCCCTTCCTCAATCTGCACTGCTAATTAACTTGGAGCCCTCTGGTAGCCACCCAAATAGGCATTCACATCTGAACCTTGACCTATGGCTGTATGCTATTCAACTATAAAGTCACTGCACCAAAGTCTGCTCATGTTCTACACTGACTTTATTTGCTATCAAGTCATTGCATGGTGAACAGAAGCATGAACCCTTCTTTTCCCTTCTTCGTCACTCTAACCCTAGCAGACAGTGATCAATGTAATGAAAGGTAATCAACCTAAAGCATTAACCCTACCTTTTTCTCTGTCTCCACAGATGCTAATCCACTGATCGCAGATTTTTCGCATCTGCTGTTTTTGTTCTTTTTGCTCTGCATTGTTCAGTCCAATATAAAAATATCAATTCACCCACCTAAGTCCGCTACCAAGAGGAATAAGATGTCATTTGTATATTGTGTTTAGTTTAGCTCAGGTAGTGGATATTAATTGGGGATTCATTTGTACTCCTATATGTAGCACTGAAACTGTGGTGGTTGAGGTAAGGAGATGCATGTTTATAATGTGCATCTCTGTAAATTAAAGTTTACAAAGGTAAAGATTGTATCTTTCACTTTCTGGCTTTTTAGATGGTAGTGGAAGATAGTTGCCCAAAGGCAAAGTCTATACCAAGAAAAATGTTTTCAGACAATAAACTAAAATCTGAATGGCCATTATAGAAAATGGCAGAAAACAAGTATAAATTGTGGAATTTACAGTGCAGAAGGAAGCCATTCAGCCCAACAAGTCTGCACTGACCCTTGGAAAGGGCACCCTACCTAAGCCCACACCTCCACCCTATCCCCGCAACCCAGTAACCCTACCTAATCTTTTTTTTGTGGACACTATGGGCAATTTAGCATGGTGAATCCATCTAACCTGCACATCTTTGGACTGTGGGAAGAAACCAGAGCATCTGGAGGGAACCCACGCAGACACGGGGAAAACATGTAGACTCTGCACTAACAGTGACCCAACCTGGGAATCGAACCCTGGACCCGTGAAGCAACAGTGCTAACCACAGTGCTAACCTCTGTGCTACCATAGTCAGGGTATTGCAGCTCTCCGAAGTTCTCAGGGGCTGAAACATTGACTAATGGAGGAATGAAGTGGATATGTGGACACTCTATTAAAGAGAAAACAAAGTGTGGCCTTGGCGTTATCGTTTCCAACAAAAAATAAAATCAGGATCAAGTATTTTGTAAGATTGATGCCCATCAGTTGGATAGTGATTAATGGCTGGGTCTTCCATTAAAGTTTCTGGATGAAATACAGACGGTTAAATGCCTTTGATGCATGGTCACAATTTGATAGAACAGTACAGCACAGAACAGGCCCTTCGGCCCTCAATGTTGTGCCGAGCCATGATCACCCTCCTCAAACCCACGTATCCACCCTATACCCGTAACCCAACAACCCCCCCCTTAACCTTACTTTTATTAGGACACTACGGGCAATTTAGCATGGCCAATCCACCTAACCCGCACATCTTTGGACTGTGGGAGGAAACCTGCTGTACTGTTCTATGTTCTATGTTCTATGTTCAAAAAAGGGAATATGGATAACCCTAGGAATTACAGGCCAGTTAGTCTTACTTCAGTGGTAGGCAAAGTAATGGAAACGGTACTGAAGGATTGGATTTCTGAGCATCTGGAAAGACACTGCTTGATTAGGGATAGTCAGCACAGATTTGTGAAGGGTAGGTCTTGCCTTACAAGTCTTATTGACTTCTTTGAGGAGGTGACCAAGCATGTGGATGAAGGTAAAGCAGTGGATGTAGTGTACATGGATTTTAGTAAGGCATTTGATAAGGTTCCCCATTGTAGGCTTGTGCAGAAAGTAAGGAGGCATGGGATAGTGGGAAATTTGGCCAGTTGGATAACAAACTGGCTAACCGATAGAAGACAGAGACTGGTGGTGGATGGCAAATATTCAGCCTGGAGCCCAGTTATCAGTGGCGTACCGCAGGGATCAGTTCTGGGTCCTCTGCTGTTTGTGATTTTCATTAACGACTTGGATGAGGGAGTTGAAGGGTGGGTCAGTAAATTTGCAGATGATACGAAGATTGGTGGAGTTGTGGATAGTGAGGAGGGCTGTTGTCGGCTTCAAAGAGACATAGATAGAATGCAGAGCTGGGCTGAGAAGTGGCAGATGGAGTTTAACCCTGACAAGTGTGAGGTTGTCCATTTTGGAAGGACAAATATGAATGTGGAATACAGGGTTAACAGTAGGGTTCTTGGCAATGTGGAGGAACAGAGAGATCTTGGGGTCTATGTTCATAGATCTTTGAAAGTTGGCACTCAAGTGAAATGAAAATCGCTTATTGTCACGAGTAGGCTTCAGATGAAGTTACTGTGAAAAGCCCCCAAGTGGATAGAGCTGTGAAGAAGGCCTATGGTGTGCTAGCGTTCATTAGCAGAGGGATTGAATTTAAGAGCCGTGAGGTGATGATGCAGCTGTACAAAACCTTGGTCAGGCCACACTTGGAGTGCTGTGTGCAGTTCTGGTCGCCTCATTTTAGGAAGGATGTGGAAGCTTTGGAAAAGGTGCAAAGGAGATTTACCAGGATGTTGCCTGGAATGGGGAGTAGGTCATACGAGGAAAGGTTTTTTTTAAAATTTAGAGTACCCAATTAATTTTTTCCAATTAAGGGGCAATTTAGCGTGTTCAACCCACCTACCTTGCACATCTTTGGGCTGTGGGGGCGGAACTATACGAGGAAAGGTTGAGGCTGCTAGGCCTTTTCTCATTAGAACGGAGAAGGATGAGGGGCGACTTGATAGAGGTTTATAAGATGATCAGGAGAATAGGTAGAGTAGACAGTCAGAGACTTTTTCCCCGGGTGGAACACACCATTACAAGGGGACATAAATTTAAGATAAATGGTGGAAGATATAGAGGGGATGTCAGAGGTAGGCTCTTTACCCAGAGAGTAGTGGGGGCATGGAATGCACTGCCTGTGGAAGTAGTTGAGTCGGAAACGTTAGAGACCTTCAAGCGGCTATTGGATAGGTACATGGATTAGGGTAGAATAATGGAGTGTAGATTAACTTCTTCTTAAGGGCAGCACGGTAGCATTGTGGATAGCAATACAAGGGTCAAAGGGACCAAAAACCATTTCCTCCAGTTTGTCAGCACCAAACAAGGTAAGAGAAAATGGTGGGTCGCAAAGGGCGGCCGATGTGGGTCGCGAAGGGCGGCCGATGTGGGTCGCGAAGGGCGGCCGATGTGGGTCGCGAAGGGCGGCCGATGTGGGCCGCGAAAGGCGGCCGATGTGGGCCGCGAAGGGCGGCCGATGTGGGTCGCGAAGGTTGGTAAAAATGGATTCCCGGAAAAAAAGTTTGAAAAACACTGGTCTAAAAGGGGCAGTCGATTATTGTGAAGTTGTTATTTGTTTAGCTTGTTTGCATGTTTGTAATGTGTATCTGTGTAAACAAAAGCTTACATATTGAACTCCAGTTCCTTCACCTTCACCTGGATTTCTACATTAGAACAAGACATCAGGCTCAACTGATGGCTAACTATTATATATCCTCTTTCCCTGCAACCCCGTGTTAATGGCTGGGTGATTATGTTGTTAAGTTACACAGGTGATGGACATTATTTGCCTGAGAACTGACAGCACATGTAGAGTCTGCTGAGGCACTGCGATTGTAGTTAAGAATCAGAAATCTGTAATGTATCCTGTGAATAAACTTCCCATCAAGAAAACGATTGGTGTCTTGATTCAAACTTCATTTGGTTTGGATCCATTTAACACTCTGCACTGCAACAAGATTGAGGTCAACTAACCAATTGAGTTACATAGTCCACAAGCCTGACCGCCACTACCAAACTCATTTTCTCCTCCTCTTAATTATGTAAAGTACATCATGGAACTGCATGCCAAGGCTCCATCCTCCGCAAGCACCCTTTAACTGTAAATTGTATTTAGACAACTTTAGCATGAAGAGTGGCCCAGAGTGCTTCACAAACATTAGTGCACTGACTAAAGGTTTGGTCGAAGAATTGGGACTCAGGAACATTTTTTAAAAATATGTATACTTTCTTGAAAAATACATACGGAACAGAAAAGGGCAAACAACAGCAACAATTAACCGTGCACAATTGCCCCTATTCCCCCGTAACGCCCCCTCCTTTTATACTCAGACACTCTCCAAGCAGAACACAACCCCTCCCCAGTCTGACATGCTACTGTCCTTTAAGGAAGTCAATTAATAGCCTCCACCTCGTGGAGATTGCCCCGCTTATGGCGAACTTGATTTTTTTTTTATAGGAGGAGGATCCCTGCCAAGTCACTCACCCATGCCCCTGCTTTTGGCAGCTCCACGTCCCGCCAAGACAGCAAGATCAGGCTATCATGTCAGCCTCTCTCTCACATACACTCCCAGATCCTCCGACACCCCAAATATCGCCACCCACGGGCTCAGTGCCACCTCCACTCCCAATATCTTCAACATTATGGTCGCAAACTCTTTTGAGAGCCCCTCCAACTTCGGACATGCCCAAAACAAACGGGCATGGTTCGGCTGATGCCCTACACACCAACCACACCCATCCTCCATGCCAGGAAAAAAAATGACATCCCAGGCCACACCATAGGAGCCCTATGCACCACCTTAAAATGTATGAGACTCAGTCTTGCACACAATGAGATGGGGTTTATCCTCCACAGTGCCTCACTCCACACCCCGGCTTGCATTGCTCTTCCTCCCACTTGCGCCAGACCTCCTCCATGGGAGCACCATTGATCTCCATCAGCTCCCCATATATATATATACCGACATCTTGCCCTTGCGAACTCAACTCCTTCCTCACGAAGTCCCTCACCTGCAGGTACCTCAACCCATTCCCCTTCGGCAGCAAGTAGACCTTCTCGAGCTCCTCCAATTCTGCAATTCTATCCCCCAACAAACAGGTCTCGATAATACTCCATCCCCAGTTGCCCTTACCTTCAAAACCTCACATCCAGCACTGCTGGAACAAACATGTGGTTGCCACAAATCGGCACCCGTAGGGACATGCCTTTCATCCTACAGGGCTGCCGTGGAGTTGGCAAGAATGGAAGAGGTGTCAACAATAGCACCCTCAGACTAGTCCCTTTACATGATGCCTCCTGCATCCACTTCTTCAGAGTCATAGCTATATGTTCACCACCCAATAATAATTCTGCAGATACAGCAGCGCCAGCCCCCCTCCTACCTATGCCTTTCCGGAAACACCCTCCTGGCCCTGCTCACTCACCTACACGAACCCCAGTATCATCTTACTCACCCTACTAAAAATTGGGCACCTCCTAAATTCCTCCTTCGTTCCCTTCACCAGTTTTGCCAGATTCAACTTATGCAGCTGGGCCCAGTTCTGCACCACATGTATCCCAAAGTACCAGCAATACCTGACTTTTCCCCCTTTTTGAGTTTATATCCCAAAAAAAGACTAAACTCCAAGATTCCCATAATCCTGTCAATGTTTTCAACCAGATTCACAACGTATAATGAGAGGTCATCAGCGTATAAATAGACTCGATGCTCCACTGCCTCTCCCCCTCTCCTAATGCCCCACCCACCCCGTCAATGTTTTCAACCAGATTCACAACGTATAATGAAAGGTCATCAGCGTATAAATAGACTCGATGCTCCACTGCCTCTCCCCCTCTCCTAATGCCCCACCCACCCCACAAAGCCTAAGTGCCACTGTCAATGGTTCAATCGCTAGAGAAACGAGCAAAGGGGAGAGCAGACTCTCTGCCTCATCCCCCGATGCAACCCAAAATACTAAGAATTGACATTATTGGTCCACATACTCGTCTTAGGAGACCGATACAACAATTTTACCTAGTCGACAAATCTCCCGACGTAATTCCTATACTATGAGCCCCTTGTCTCACTGAACTCTGGCTTCCACAGGAGTGATCTGAAATTCCATTTTCAAAAGTCACACTTTCAAACCTTCTTTTAAATTATTCTTTCCCTCAACTGCTTCCATCAAGGTTTTGCAATCAGATTTTACACCTCTCACTTCAGGTTTCCTAGGATGTAGGTTGTTGCTGGCTGGGTCATCATTTATTGCCTATCGCAATTTAATAGTCAACTACATTGCTGTAGTTCTGGAGTCACGTGTAGTCCAGGCCAGGCAAGGTCGACAATTTTCTTCCCTCAAGGACATTGGTGAACTAAATGGCTTTTTACGACAATCAACAACGGTTTCATGGACACTTTTTTTTAAAACTTTGAATTCCAGGTTTTTTTTATTGAATTCAAATTTCACTATCTGCCATGGCGGGATTCAACCCTGATCCACAGAGCATGACTCTGGGTCTCTGGATTACCAGTCAAGCGACAATCCCAGACAAGCCCTACAAAGCGCTTTTTAAATAGATGAAAAGGTTAAGAATCAAGGGATATGGTGCCCGGAAGGGTAGGGGTTTTAGTTCAGATGGGCAGCATGGTCGGTACTGGCTTGGAGGGCTGAATGGCCTGTTTATTTTCTTTGTTCTTAATACTACTACACCACTCCCCTTGTATAGTATTTCCTTCAGTCAAGTAGACAAGTATACTCTCATATCTATTGATTCTACTAACACCAGTTTTTTTAAGCAGCTATGGTGCTTAAAACTCTTTTCTTTGCTTTGTTTCCCAGGTTAATGGGCAATATTGATTTTTCTTCCCCACCAAGAATATAATAAGCCCTGCTGTGCTGGAATATCCACGGGGGTGTGTAACATACCATCATTTTCACGTTGATGGTCTGGAGGATATCAGCGGCTGGTCCCTGGCGATGCCATCGTCCAAGAACTTGCATGTCTGAGTCTCCATGTTGGATCCAGAATCCTCCACTTCACACAGTGTCAGAACCCCCAGGGGGTGATGTCCCCAGACCCCTTTTGCCAGGTGGTGGGGCTTGTTTGGACACTGGCCCCCTGCTCAGGAAGAGGTCCAACTGGTTCTGCATTACCCATTCTGATGTTTTTATAGAGTACAAAACCGGTCCAGTCCATTTCACTATAGTCCCTGCAATTCACCAGGCACCGTTTCCAAAGTTTCGAACGTATACTGCAGCCCTGGGTTGGAATAGTCCAAGTCCCAGTCGGGACCATCCTGAGATGTCAACTCCCTGGGCCAGTTTTTAATCTCTGGGAATTAACAAGATCACTGTTGGGCCTCCGTCCCTAAGCGGTGCAGACCCGATGGGCTCAATGGCCTCCTTCTGCGCTACAAATTCTATGATCTATGGTGGGCAGCACGGTAGAACAGTGGTTAGCACAGTTGCTTCACAACTCCTGGGTCCCAGGTTCGATTCCCCACTTGGGTCGCTGCCTGTGCGGAGTCGGCACGTTCTCCCCGTGTCTGCGTGGGTTTCCTCCGGGCACTCCGGTTTCTTCCCACAGTCCAAAGATATGCAGGTTAGGTGGATTGGTCATGCTAAATTGCCCTTAGTGTCCAATAAAGGCTGGGTGAGGTTACTGGGTTACCGGGATACGGTAGAGGTGTGCAATTGGATCGGGTGCTCTTTCCAAGGGCCGGTGCACTCGATGGGCCGAATGGCCCCCTTCTGCACTGTAAATTCTCTGATTATGAACTGTTAACTCCTCATTATTTATCAACTGATCATTGCAGTAGTGCTTCACGCAACAATCATCAGGATGATTGTGAAGTAACCTCTGCATTCATTTCCATTTGGCAGACATTTGACACTGGCACGTTGATCCCACTATTGAGGCACTTAATCATTCAACAGATGCAACATATTACACTAACCAATGCCAAACGATATAACGAGAGTTCATCTGGGGCATACTAAGTGGAGATCAATAATCTAATTTGTATCTCAAGTATTGCATCATCCAATACATTATAGAATCATAAGACTAGAATAGAATAGGAGGTGGCCATTAGGCCCATCATCCTGGTACCAGCTCTTACCAGCTATCTAATTAGTCCTAAACTCACTACTGCACAGTAACTCTTTCTTCAACTGTATAGGCAATTGATTTTTGAATGACCTTCCACCACCCTTTCAGTTAATGCATTTCCAGATCATCATAAGTTGGGGAGATGGTTGTGTCGTGGCAATGACGCTCGGGTTTTGGGACATGGGTTCATATCCTATCACAACTGGTGAAATAGGAATTCAATTATTAACTTGGAACATGAAGCCAAACCCAGTACTGATGAACATGAAACCATCAGTGATTATCATAAAAAAACATCTGATTCACTAACGTCCTTGAGAGAAGGAAATCTACCATCCTTATCTGGCCTGGCCTGCATGCAACTCCACACCCAAAGAGTCACTGTGGTTGACTCTTAAATGCCCTCTGAGGTGGCCGAGCAAGCCACTCAGTTCATGAGCAATTAGGGATGGGAAACAAATTTTGACCTCACCAGTGATACCTCCACCGCATGTAAAAATAAAGAACTTGCAGCACAAAAAAAACTAACTCCCCTCTACTTTTCTGCTAATATCCTTGGCCTCTAGTTGTCAAGCCGTTCTGCTAATAACAATTGATTAATTTTGAATGCCTCTATTAAATCTCTCAAACTCTTCTTCTCTGAGGAGAACAATCCCAGAATCTCCAGTTTCTCCAGTAGTCTCTCATCCCTTTAAGGTTACAAAATCATATTATTAAATCAAGAGATTAGCACATAACTGTTATTTGTTCCAGGAACTTTGAAAATTGGATTTTGTTTATTGGTTTTAGGTCTCAATGCAGAAGATTTAACCTGCAATAAAGCATGCAGTCTGTGGTGTATTATCCAAACATGCAGACTTTTGGTCCTATGGTACTGTTTATGCAAAGTCAGAGGAAATAATGATTTGTCCTTTAATCCGATATTTTAGGATTATGTATTACATTCTCTTTCAAGTATTAAATTCTCTCTCTCGTTATTATCTTTATCATGTACACTATTCGTGCTGTTCTGAACTTCCAGTATTTAATTTTTCCTGTCTTATCTGTACAAGGAATGGGTAGGTCACAGACCAAAAAGAAAGTCGGTTGGGCAGCGGGAAAGAAAGTATGTGAATAGTCGGAATGCAACAAGGTGAAGCTATGTTGCCAATGGCTTTTCGCCCCAAATTTTAACATGACTACTTGTAGGAGTGTTTTTGAAGTATCCTGTTGGTCTCGTTTCTGTCTGCTTTATTTGCACACTTTACAGATTTGTTTGATTGCACTGTTCAACTCAATATGCATGAACTAGAAAAAAAAAGTATTTTTATTGTAATACATTATGCCACCATTGAAAGGCAATATTCCAATCAGGCCGTAATACAATGACACTCCCAAGATCAGGCTCCTGGAGATATCATACCTTTTCATATTATTAGCATAATTTGAAATGAAACCATGTCGCTTTAACAAAAATACAAATCCTTAAAAGTGTGACAACTCTATATTTACCTGTCAAAAGAACGGAATTGTACAGATGGTTCTCCTGCTGCATCGCCAATAACTCCTAAAAAGGCTGGCCCTATAAGTGCCATATCTGCTTCGAGACTATCTGCAGGTGTATTCACCAGACTCCTCAAGATGTCCTTCACACTGACATTTTTGCCTTGGGGCCCAGATGATAAACAAGATGTAGTCTTACTTTCTGATTCATTTCCAATTTCACCTTTACTTTCTTGCGACTGCGACTTCTTCACCTCTGAGGAAAGAGTTGACAGTAGCTCACTCATTGCATCTGGGCCAGCGCTGACAACCTCAGGCCTCGTCTCATTCCCAGCAGCCAAGTCAGTAACCAAACTTAAAATCTGTTCTTCTCCAATACCCGAGTCTCTTCGAATTAGTACATTTGGTACGTCACTTGGCACTGGAACAGCTTTACCTGTTGAACCTTCTGCACCTTAGCAGAAAAATATATTTCAAAAATTAAATTTTATACTGATACATTTTCACATAACAGTTTTAAAATTGGAAAAGAGGTAGAAAAATACATAGACATGAACTGTACTATTTAAACAATACTCTCTCAAACATTTAAGAGAATAATTTTTCTGTTTGGACGGATGAATGAAAGGTCATCAACCAGAATGCGGAATCTCTCCACAGATGCTGACCTGAGTATTTCTAGCGTTTTCCGGGTTTAAGAAAAAAAAAATACATGCATTCACTACCTCACTCCACCCGATCCCAACAGGCAAGCACTGGGAAAAGCTAACAAGTAATACTTGATACCAACATGAGCTTCCAACCCCATATTGGTGCCAGTATTTCCACCTCTGAATCATCACTTTATACCTGTCTCAGTTCATCTGCTGCTGAAACTCTTACTCATGCCTTTGTTATCCCAAACCAACTATTCCAACGCATTCCTAGCTGCCCTCCCATATTCTACCCTCCATAAACCGGAGGTAATCTGAAATGCTCCTTCCAGTGTCTTAACTCACACCAAATCTAGGTTCCCTCATCACTCCTGTGCTTGCTGACCGACAATTGCTTCCGATCTAGTAATGTCACGACTTTAAAATTCTCATCCTCGTTTTTTAAATTTCTGCATGGCCTTGACCCTCCCGATCTCTACAATTTTCTCCTGTCTCACAACCTTCTGAGAGATTTGTAATCTAATTTTGCCTCTTCAGCATCTCTACTTTTGATTGGTCCAGCATTGGTGCTTGTGCCTTCAGCTGTCTGGCCCAGAAGCATGGGAATTCGATGAGTAAACTTATCTGCTTCTCCTTCCTCCTTTAAGGCACTCCTTAAAACCTACCTCTTTGACCAACCTCTCAGCCAACTGCACTAATACTGCCTGACATGGCTTTGTGTCAAATATTGCTTTAAAATGCTCATGTGAAGCACCTAGGGGTGCTTTATAGAAAGTGCTATATTAATACAAATTATTATAAAATAAAATTAACATTCACAGGTCTGTAATAGCAGTTGGCATTACGTACACAATTATTTTTGGAGATAATGTAGTTCATCACAATTTAACTGGGAAAAATTACACAATATTCATCTAGCAAATTGTGTATAAAAGTATAAAACAAGCTACGTTCATAAATCTAACCTGTGGTTGAGGTAGTCCCTTCTGTATTGCCAGTGCTTCTGACAGACTGGCTACGGGACAGCTTTCTGTCCTTCTGAGGTTCCAGGATTTCTCTATATTTTGATACCATCAATACAGAGATGAAATACACCACAGCCAAGGCTAGAAACTGGGCCTGTTTGCTGTCCTCCTGCAGAATTTAAACAATTTCAATGCAGTTCTGCTGTGCATGGATCACTTTAATTAAGTGTACAAAAATGAAAACTTACTCCAGAATAAATTTCATTGAAATAGGTAATCAAAGTCAAAAACAAGTATATAGATCGCAATGTGCTTGAATCCAATGCTATTTCTCACACACCATTTGCCAAATACTTGAATTCTACATCACAATTTGTAAATCTATCAACGACTGATTGTGATACACAAGTTACTCTTATTTATGCAATTTCAATTCTTAAGAGCATCTGGTTTAGTATTTGCTACTCAAAAAACAGCCCACATATAAATTTGTGCACAATTGAAATAGAAGCATGAAAAATAACATATCCTAATATTTTGGTATGCTTTTGAAAAATAATCAAAACAAATTATTTATTAATGTAATTATAGTCACGGAGTTATTATTTTTCCTTCCTTTCACAGTCATAATTTTCCACATGGAAAGTCTTTGGTGACAATAAAATGGTCTCCCTGTAAAGTGTGGAACTATGGCCCACTGATCTCAATCACTGGCATTTGTGTATCTGCATAAATTGTCAGGTGTCAGCAAAACTGCGCAACAGTATTATTTAGATAAAAGCAAAGTACTGTTCATGTTGGAAATACTCAGCAATCCTGGCAGTATCTGCTGAGAGAGAAACAGTGTTAACTTTTCAAGTCAAATATGGCTTCTTCAGAGCAATATTATGTGGCTAGGCTCAGAGTCTAAATATTACAACTTTTTTTCCCAAAAAGCTGGATTTCCCATTGCAGTCAATCACTTTTGGCTACAGTGGAGAAACCCTCTGACAGCCTGAATGATATTGCTTGATAGCAGCAATTCATGTGTTCCTAATGCTCATCATTGTTAATAAGGAACTTACAATGTGGCTTCAATTCCTGTATTTGCATGCATCCATCAATGTGCAGTTCGACAAGCCTTGCATTCACCCTTAAATGGCTGATAAATTTCAATTAGTTCATTGAATCTCAGCCCCAATTTCTTACCCATCTGCTCCACCCCATCTGCTCCAAATGCAGTATTCAAACACCAGTAAAGGTTAAGGAAAATCAGATGTTTAAATATTTCTCTGTTACAAAATTTACAAACACTGATAACCAATTGCCACAACTTCAATTTCCTTCCCATCAACAAATGTTGCCTCAAACTTCTTCCAGGTGGCCAAATATGTGGGGAACTGCAGGAGAAAATCCATATCATAACCCTTCCCGGCAAGTTGATCAGTGCACAAGCTACTGATTATCCAATAATATCATTTAAATTCACAGGAACAGAAACATAATAAAGCTATAAAGTGGCAGTTCTGCAAAATTCCTTCGTTCTAACCTTCATTTGGCATCCCGTTGATCACAACAAACACAGATGCAGTAACTTGTCTTACCATCAGTGATTTAAATCTAATCTGAAACTGCCTACCGCCATAATTTGAAACCAATGCTTTCTGAACAATATTTATAAATTTGTTCTCAGGCATCAATGGAAAGGCCTCATTTATTACATGTTCCTTGGCACCCTGAGGCCCCTTCATAAGTGCCACCTAATTTGGAAATGAAGGCATATGTCGGTCTAACCTGGTAGGAATGTCAGGCTCCCTTTACCAAAAGACATTAGTAAAACAGTTGAGTTTTTCACACAAGGTTTTGATACAAGCCAGCTCCTTTTAGGAGTTCATTGTAATTGGTTGTAAAAATTGCTTCATAAGAAAGAAATAGATAAAAAATCATAAGGTGAAACTTACAACATCTCTGAATACAACTGCTCGAAGCCGATTGATGTCCATATCTTGCAACAATCGGTCAATATCTCTTACTGGTGAAATACCACCTGTTACAGCATCAACAGAATTCTAAAATGAACAAATATAAAGTTGTCACAAACCATACTCTGCAAGTAAAAGCACATTAGAAATCAAGACAATTTATTCTGAAATTTAAAAGTTTTTGTGACAAATCTAACTCAACAGTTTTTCCTCTGTTAACTTCCCCTTTTATTAAATTTATCCTCCTTTGGAGTTAGAAACTGGGTGGTCGATTGTTAGAACAAGATCCTTCTACGCTTGAGGATTTGATTTGAATCCAGATAAATAAGGTCCTGGGGAGGTGATGAAGAGAATGCCCGGTTTTACTTCCATCAGCACAATTGATTGAAGTAAATAATCAGGTGACAATGACTGACTGCAATCAGTGTATGGGCAGACCATTACACCTGACTCTCTTTTTAAACAATTCAAGAATAAGTTGTACTCTTTATTCACCAATCCACATTCAAAATGTGAATCCCCATGAGCAGGAACTAACTGCTACAGATCAGATTCAACTCTTAGCCAGTCAAATATTAAATGAACTAAATGAAATGTATTTGCTTTGGTCATCTCCTCGGAGACGCTGATTGAAACTGAACTGTTCAGTGGGTCTAGGAAGGAGCCGAGTACCCATACCCCAAATGCATTTGTGTCTCTTTTTCTTTAACTTCCGAAATCTGTGTAATTCAGCTGCACCTATTGGTGTTATGGGGGTTGGTTAGCTCAGTTGGCTGGGTGGCTGGCCTGTGATGCGGAGTGACACCAACAGCGCGAGTTCAATTCCTGTACCAACTGAGGTTATCCATGAAGGCCCAGCCTTCACAATCTTGCCCCTCACCTCAGGTGTGGTAACTAACCCTCAGGTTAAATCATAACCAATCAGCTCTCTCTCTCAAAAGAAGAGAGCAGTCTATGGTCCTTAGGATTATGGCAACTTTATGTTATATACAATGCCATGCCATCATATTTCAAAATTGTCTTGCGAAATTAATTTGTAAAGAAATGCATTAAATCCATGTTTATATTAAAAATGACTATTGGTTGGGTTGAAATGATTAAATATATTTAAAAGAATGAACAACATCATTTTAAGTGACTTAAATAACGGAACTTTCACTTAGTTGTATCCTACAAATTACAAAGCCATCAGCAAGGCAATAGGCTACCTAGATGTAGCTGACCGGAAAAAAATCAACTTGGGTGAGCATGAATGACCCATATCCTGAACTATTCACAAAACATCCAGACATAATCTGTGCAATTAACTGTGTGTGGACCAAGACAATAGAACTCCATAGGTCACAATCTCATCATTTTTAAACAATGGATCTGGAACCAGCATGCTATGACCACATTTCAGTAACTGGTCAGTTTATGAGAGGAGATAATGTAATGAGAAAGCTAACCCTCTGTGTTGAAGAAACTGTTTATTTCTAGACCAGTCAGAAGGTCAGAAAGACCCTCAGCAGAAACTCTCCCTCACACATCCTACAAGCTTGTGCCTCGATTGTTTTATTTAAACCAGCTTCATGCCATAGGCAGCATCTTAAATATCAATCCATCAGCTGCTGACCCCAGAAGGCAGAAATCATCCATCAACACCATTAAATTGTCTTAGTGCAGAAGCAGGAAAGACCATCAAGCCCAGTCTGAAGCCACCCAAGTCATTAATCTACAGGATCCATATACAAACGGCTTTTTTTTGTCTCCCATTTTGTAATTTACATGTTTGTATTCATGCGAGCGTTTTTATATTTTATTTAAGTCAGGTGTTAAATACAATAAAAACAATTGTCTTCTTTTAAAACTTACAAGAAAACATGTGTGTGTGCTTTGCGTAATTATAGTGCTTAAAACAGTTGAACACTCAAGAAAATGCATTAAAAACATCTGTTGCGGTCAACTGAGTGGTGTAAAGAGAGGGGAGTCATTCCACCACTTCTCACCTGACCATAACACATAATAGTTATCTTGAGAACAGATGAAAAAGATTTTAATTTATCTAGGTCAGATTCTGTACACAAATCAGACACTTGCCTTGGCTGTTGACTTTGCACTTCCAATGAGGCTTTGCATTGTTTTTTGAGCTTTTGCGCTAACACCACCAGCTTTTGCTTGACAAACCTGTTGACATTCCAAACAGTTTCTGACTGCCACAGCGCATACTGCCATTTAAAGGAGAGACAATATAGTCAGAAGACATTCTTTTAGGTATGAATCTCAAAATACCAGTACAGAAAATTATTTTTACATGAATCAAAAGAAAACTGGTGGCAATTAGAGCACTGTTAGTATATTGTACTTATTATTTAAGTCCAATGGTCCTCCTATTAAAGGCTATTGGTAATTTGAATGGTCTTCCTTTCATCTGGAAGATGTTGTTTTCTGCTCACCATAAATCAATATTATCACTGTTATCAAACTTTGACAGCCACTGAATTCAGTTTCCACACTAGCTTTTCGTGTAACTCTTAAATATTGCCAATCTCCTGCCTGCTTCCACATGCAAGTCAACCTTGCAAGTGAGAGGGCATTCCCAATCCTCCGCTTCCAAAGCCCATTTAATTCCTCATACTAATCTCCATATTATAGTCACATCATAGATATGTGGAAGGAAATCAGAAGGATAACTTCTCCTGCTATCAAATGCTTAAGTGCTGAGACAGCAATCTGCAAAATTACATGGGAATAGAAGTGAGGCACTGCAACATAAAAAAGTAAAGGAATGCAAGTTATTCATTCTTCCCCTAATAATGAAATTTCAGAGTTTCAATCATGTATTTTTGGCACACCCAGAGCATCTACAACATAATCCCTGAAACAGGAGTCTGTAAATGAATCGTGTACTTTGGAAAAACATCCAGATAGTGTTCTCAACATCGTGGAGGCCGACAACTTTTAAAGAGAAATTCAATGTCTTCACATTGTGTACCTTATGTTGTCCTTTTATGTATTTTCTTTATATTTCATTTTCTTTTCATGAACTTAATGATCTGTTTGAGCTGCTCATATAAAAATACTTTACACTGTACCTCGGTACACGTGACAATAAACAAATACAATCCAATCCAAATTCCCAGTTAACGGCTGAAAGAATGACACATCAAGATTTAAAAACTTTTACTGTAACAAATGGGTAAAACGCAGTATTAGCTAAACCCTATCCTTTTCTGTCAGCAATTTATACATAAGACTACGGGAAAGAAATGCCCCATCTCACTTTCAGCACAATCAAAGATCTTCCATTATGGGTCAGTCTTATCGCCATAAGTGACCACTTCACCCTCCAGGAGCCAGGCTAAAATTATTCTCCGATCACAAGGGCTTTCTTCCTTCTTACTTTCCCAGCCGGGTATTTTCTAATCCCAGGACTGCCTTTCACTGAGGGTTATGGTGTAGATCCCTTCCTCTAACGCCAAGCTAGGCAAATCTCCCAGCCTACTTTAAATCCTCACAAATTCAGTCTTCTCTCGGAGTGTGAACTCTCATCTGCATTCTGCTTGGTGAATGGTACAGTTAGAATTTGCCCTGTCTAAGGTGCAATTTAGCAGCTTCTATCTCTTGCTCTCTCTACCTTGCGGATGACTGAAAACACAGACAAAAACTGTAAAACACTGTCTATGATATTTGGTTTATGGGAAGCCTGCAACCTAATGCCAAAAACCACTCCCTCCAACCCTCTTCCCCATCGCAACAGGAATCAAATTAGTTTTGTATTGAAGGAAAAATGCTAATTAATTATCTTTGATCCAAACTCCCTTTCATCTTAAAGAAAGGGATAGCTTACTTCACCACTGTTTAGAATTCGATACCTACAACACCTTTCTGAAACTTTGGAAGTCTCAAGGTCTACTCATATTCATGGTATACTCTGATTGTGGTTGTCACCTAGAGGAAATACCTTGCACCTTCCTCTCAGTAAAATAATCTGAGTTGTCCTTTAATCTCCAACAATAAAATACCCCAGGTTTACTGTCAGGAAGACACCACAACAAGTTACTTGTCTCAAATTTAAAGACACAATCGCAAAATATTACATTCTTATCAATCACATAACTGTAACAACAGATAGTGGTGTCAAAAATTCAGGTTCTCTCTTAATTCCTTAAATTCAGTCATGTGAGTAGTTCCTGTCAGTGGTTTGTACAGCTGACCTACTACAGAACTATAAAGTACATATACAGACTCATGCAATCACACAACCTGGGGATGTAAAAGAAAAAGCATCGTTTTGACATTTACATCTTTCATTGATGTATCGCATAAATCTCTCCAAAGGATAGTTAACAGCAGGTTCAGTTCGATCCAAAGTAAAATGTACACAAAAATAGGTATGGTTAGAATCATTTAGTTCATTGGCCTTTTATCAAGATAAATATTAAAAAGGTTTCTAATAATACAGCACATTGCCATAACCATGTTACATCATGGAATAACTCACGAACAATGACCTGGGACCAGGATTAAACCCAGGTCCTTGGCGCTATGAGACATCAGTGCTAACCACTATGCCACCACGCCACCCAACGTAGTTCCTGCCCAATGTCCCACATGAAAAATTTGCGCTTTTCATGGAATACAGGTTGGAAGAATAGGGGTCTTTAAAGACTTGTGTTCAGATCTAAAGGGCCTTGGCAATGAAATGGGAGGCCTAACATTGTGTTGAAATACATTTAAGAAGAACTGTTGATTTAGTGATTTAAGTATAGTATTTGGATTGCCATTGTAAGAACAAAATTCAGATTCATTCACTTTCAATTTAAAAATAAGCAATCACTGCTCTGAAAGGGCATGAAGCACCGTCACTGGTGGTGCATTATTTCAACGTTTTACAAGTAATATGATTTGCCAGAATGCTGATTCTATGTTCGTGGGTGACGTTCACTGTTCTGGGCTGCTTTCAGTCTTTGTTTCCAATTATATCATAGATTATCATAGAATTTACAGTGCAGAAGGAGGCCATTCGGCCCATCGAGTCTGCACCGGCTCTTGGAAAGAGCACCCTACCCAAGGTCAACACCTCCACCATATCCCCACAACCCAGCAACCCCACCCAACACTAAGGGCAATTTTGGACACCAAGGGAAATTTATCATGGCCAATCCACCTAACCTGCACATCTTTGGACTGTGGGAGGAAACCGGAGCACCCGGAGGAAACCCACGCACACACAGGGAAGATGTGCAGACTCCGCACAGACAGTGACCCAAGCCGGAATCGAACCTGGGACCCTGGAGCTGTGAAGCAATTGTGCTATCCACAATGCTACCGTGCTGCCCTATCCTCTTATGCATTCAAGCTACTGCCACAAACATGAAAATTATTTTTAAAAAGTAGTAAAAGATAGAATGGCAGAATTGCAAAACACGCACATACTTAACATCTAATACACAAGATATTCCTACCCAAAAACTTCTAACCTGAAACGTCCAAACTATGTTCATCTGCATATTCCTCCTGACTACACATACACTAGGCACTGGTGCCCTGCATGCAGGAAGGGAATCAAGAAAAACAAATACCTGAAGCTATAGCGGCATGGAACGCAATGGATTTCAATGCATGTAATATCTGAAAACAGGTACTATATTAAACTGATCTCTTTAGCGCTAGAATCATGCACTGTTCTTGGGAGATTTAAACCTGACAATTACTTAGATTTAGAACACATGAATTCAATATCCTACTAGTTAGACCTTTGCTGCTAATAAGCAAAACAACAAGTACCTTTTATAATATGACAGGAAAGGCCTCAATGGTTTTACACATCATATACATGAATGATGTCAACTGTAAAAGATTCAGTCTAACCAATATAAGTTGAGTCAGACCAGAACAGCAGTTCCATTAGAACAGTCATATAGCCATTCAAATTTAGACATATTTGAAGCCATCACCTAAAGTACTGACACAAATATGATTCCCTGCAAGCTCTGTAGAAAATACCATATAAATATTTAATTGTATTAAATAAATTCAAGCACAGAGAAACACAGCAAAATCTTGTCCTGGCCATTCTTTTAATGGATTAAAAAGAAATAGAACACTGACACATTTCCATTCAATCATATTTCACAATTTGGCAAAATGAAGAATGTTATTTTCAAGTTATGTTCATATAAAATGGGTAATAATCTATTAAAATATTAATGGGAATTAAAATGACAAGTCATTTAAGGAATGCCAAATTTGATTTTTAAATGAAATTTACATAGTGTTGTAGTTGATCGAATGCACAAACATTATTTTTTAGAAATTGCAGAAAACTTTATGGTCAATAAAAAGTCAAGCAGAGTCAACATTCCTGAAAACACAACAAATTGGAACAAGTTTAGCTCAAAGTGCAGCTAAAAACCAGCCAAAATAAAATTCAGCTGACCATATTACTGCAATTAGCAGTCATTCTCACATCATGGTTTAAGAAGTGACCACAACTTATGTTTTTGTAGAGTTTTTCATGTCATTAAACATCAAGGTATTTCACAGGAGCATTATAAAACAAAATATGGCACCAAGCCACAAAAGGAGATATACGGTCAAATGACAAAGTTTGATCAAAGGCTCAATTTTTAAATTAAGAGGTAAGCGAAGTAGAGACACAGAGGTGAGGGAGGAAATGCAAAGCTTAGTGCCGACACAACTGAAGGCATGGTGACCAACTGAAATCCGTGATGCTCAAGAGGTCAGACTTGGAGATCACAGAAAAGTACAGATATCAGAGGGTGGTAGAGCTGGAAAATATTTCAGAGATAGGAAGTGGCAAGACCATAGAACGATTTTAAAACAAGGATGAGAATTTTAACACGAGAATATTATTTGACAGGAAACCAATGTAGCTGGTGATTTGGTCTAGGTGCAAGTTAAGACATGGGTAGCAGAGCTTTGGGTGACCTCAAGTTTGTGGGGAGTAGAATGTGCAAGACCAGCCAAGAGTGCATCGGAAAATTCAAGTCTAGAGTTGACAACGGCATGAATGAAGGTTTCAGCATCAGATAAATTGAAGCGGGGTGAAGTCGGGCGATATTATAGAGGTGAAAACAGACAGTAAACAGCGAATCTCAGGTTCAAATGTGATACTAAAGTTGAGAATAAACTGGCTTAATCCCAGACTGTTGCCAAGGAGAGGAATGAAGTCAGTAGCTATGGAATGGGGTTTGGAGCAGGGACAAAAAAAAATGGTTTCAGTATTTCCAATATTTAATGGGTGGAAATTTCAGCTCATCCAATGCAAGATGTCAGATAATCAGTCCGACAATGTGATAATAAGTGGTAGGGTTGAGAGAGGCAGTGGTGGTGGGGAGCTGGGTGATGTCAGCATATATGTGAAAACTAACGCAGTGCTTTGGACCATGCTGTTCAGGATCAGCGTGTAGTTGAGAAAAAGGAGGAGGTCAAGGATAATTCCTATGGGGCATGAGAGGTAAGAGTATGGGAAGAGGAGATGCAATTGCAATAGGCATGCTGGCTACAAATAGATATGAATGAAATCAGGCAAGAGTAATCCCACCCAGCCGGATAACAGTGGGGATGAGGTGGTGGAAACTGCCATGGTCAACTGTGTTAAAGGCTGCAGGCAGGTCATGGTGGGAGAACCAAAACCTAGATGTTGTAAAGAATTCACATACAAAAAGAAACTATACTTAGAACATAGAACATAGAACAGTACAGCACAGAACAGGCCCTTCGGCCCTCGATGTTGTGCCGAGCCATGATCACCCTACTCAAACCCACGTATCCACCCTATACCCGTAACCCAACAACCCCCCCCCCCCCCCCCCCCCCCCCCCTTAACCTTACCTTTTTAGGATACTACGGGCAATTTAGCATGGCCAATCCACCTAACCCGCACATCTTTGGACTGTGGGAGGAAACCGGAGCACCCGGAGGAAACCCACGCACACACGGGGAGGACGTGCAGACTCCGCACAGACAGTGACCCAGCCGGGAATCGAACCTGGGACCCTGGAGCTGTGAAGCATTTATGCTAACCACCATGCTACCGTGTTGCCCCATACTGTTATTCTTTCAATATATTCACATATCAATTTAGGTCAATCTCAGAGTCTGAAGGTTATAGATTCAATCCCTGTCACAGAGGAAAGCACATACATTGACAAAGGTGCCAGAGATGCCATTTTTCAAATGAGATGCCAAACCAGAGCCCCAATAGCCTTTCTAGATGAATGCAAAAGACTCTTGGTTCATGAATGCTCTTCAAGGAAGGGGATCTGACATTTTTCACAAGGCTCCAATTCCACATTACATGGTTAACTCGTGATCCTTGCACGTGGCCGACAGCCGTTAATCATAAATGCCGCTAACACCTTCTCAGGACACCTAATGTTGGATAAGTCCACGAGAGTGGCAACAGAAATTTGGTGACAGGGGAAATGAGATGCAGAAGTGATAGGCGAGACCAAGTAATGTAAACCAACTAGGAACAAGAGACACAGAATAATTACAGGGATAAAATTAAAATATTAATAGACGCCCATTTAAAAGGCACCCCAATTAAAAGTCTATATACATATATAGGAACATACAAGCCTTTAAATTAGGGTTTTACCTTGCTTGGTGTTCATATATTATATACAACACTGATATATACAACACTGATATATATATATATATATATATATATAGGCCCACATGATTTTGATGCACACTGTTGCCATTAATTGCCATTATCTTGTTGAATCTGATAGCAGTTTGAGGATTTGTCACACGCACAGGTGAATTCAGAAATTCTGACGCTGCATTCTGTCATTCACTGCTCCCCACAGGTTATATTGCACAATTCCAACTTGCCTGCATCCCAACCCCCTTGTAACTAATTATCTATCTATTCCGTCCTTTCTCCAAAAGCAAAATACCGCTGCAGATGCTGGAAATCTGAAATAAAAACAGAAAATGCTGGAAATACTCAGCAGGCCCAGCAGCATCTGTGGAGGGGGAACAGAGTTAACGTTTGATCTTCCATCAGAACATTTCTATTGTCCTTGGTCTCCACATGCCCTGACCTTATTCTTAAACTATTAGGTGGTGTCTTATCAAAGATCTTTTGGGAAACTAGATCATCTATTACATTAATCTTTTCTGTTCTCTTATCACTTCATCAAAAATTCAGTGAGGTTGGTCAAGCAGCTTTTTGCCTTCTGAAATCCATGTTGACTATTTATTATTTTATCTTTGGTTGCTAAGTATTTTTCTAATTCTGCTTGCGGTAGGGATGCCCTACCACAGATGTTAAACTGACAGGGCTTTCGTTCCCTGGGCATACCCCAACTTCCCTCTTATTAGAATCAATGTTAGCTATGTGCCAAACCTCTGGGACTGCACCTTCCTTTAAAAAAATTATTAATTTTTTATAATACTACCTGATCTAAAATGTGCATTCCTTCCCGACTAGGGGTTTTGATCTGAGGAGTTGGATTTTTTTTTTTTTTATTCATTTTTTAAAAATGGGATGTGGGCATGGCTCACTGGACTGGCATTTATTGTCCATCCCTGAGGGAATTTAAGAGTCAACCACATTGCTCGGTCTAGAGTCACATGTCGGCCAGACCAGGTGGTCTGATGGACATTAGTGAACCAAATGTTTTTTTCTGACAATTGACAATGGTTTCATGGTCATCATTAGACTTTTAATTACACATTTCCTTTTATTGAACTCAAATTCCACCATCTGCCATGGTGGGATTCAAACCCAGGTCCCCAGAGCATTACACTGGGTCTCTGTATTACTAGTCCAGTGACAATAGCACTATGCCACTGCCTCTCGGTTTAATATTTTTTCTCTTTTTATTTCAGTGCGGTGATATCATTGCTAATCTCTTCTGATATCACATCCAGCTGGTCTGTCTTCCTGGTAAATATTGAAGAAAGTAATTATTTAATATTTCTGACATTACATTATCATTGCCTGTAATTTTATCCTCTCCCTTGCTGGCCTTATTCCCATGCCAACTTTCCTTTTCTTATTCACGTGTCTGTGAATAGTTTGGTATTTTGTTTTATAGTTCTTGATCATTTAATTGCATAGTTCCTCTCTACCTTCCTTTTTTTTTAAATCCCTCTCGTAAACTCTTCATGTTCTCCTTTGTAATGGGGATGGTTTAGCACACTGGGCTAAATAGCTGGCTTTTAAAGCAGACCAAGCAGGCCAGCAGCACGGTTCGATTCCCGTACCAGCCTCCCCGGACAGGCGCCGGAATGTGGCGACTAGGGGCTTTTCACAGTAACTTTATTGAAGCCTACTCGTGACAATAAGCAATTTTCATTTTCATTTCTTGCATGTCAAGAGTTGAACCCTGGCCCAGAGCGCTGTGAGGCACCAGTGCTAACCACTGCGCTACCCAAATACTTTCAGCAAAACCATTGAAGAATCGCAACCAAAAATGACACGACTCAAAGCGAGTTTATCTTGCTGGCCAGTATGAACATAAGAACTAGGAGCAGGAGTAGGCCATCTGGCCCCTCGAGCCTGCTCCGCCATTTAATGAGATCATGGCTGATCATTTTTGGACTCAGCTCCACTTTCCAAATCTTTTTTTATGAATTTTTTTTCTCCACTTGAGAATCGAACCCGCAACTTTGGGGTTATTGGCACCATGCTCTAACCATCTGAGTTAACCAGTCATATAATGTTTGTGAAATACTTTTGGCTTTGAAAATGACTTTTGAAAACTGTGGAAATTTAATTTCATCTAAAAAAAATCTGATCAGGTTTTTTGCAGAAAGGCAAGTAGAAGATATGCAACTTGCATCTTTCAAAAATTTTACAAAATTTATTGCAAAAAAATCCGATTCTGTAATCTGCAGTTAATCTTTAATTTCAGTAGTCTATGAGAAAGCCACTCTATATACGGAAACTAAATGCAAAAGGATATGATGCAAATGGATTTTCTAAAACTAGTGTTTGAAGCTTCAGGTATCAGGTCATTCTACATAATATACTCACCTAGCCGCAGACACTGTCTTAATATTCCTCCATTTGACATGTTCTTTTCAGCCTCAATTTCAGTGAAGCTAAGCGAGCTGGCAAAAATCAGCACATCAACAAGACCTATTAGCCTTTGAAGGAAGGTCAAGGAGGTTTCAAATGACAGCCCTTGTGTTGGTTCTATGTTCTCCAATTCATGCTGTGAAAAATGTTTTTAAAACCATTATAAATGATAATAAATCTGTCTTTAATTCATTATGTTCTTAAATAGGCGGCGACTCTATTATTCAAATAGAAGGCTAATCATCGCACCAAGTTGCTATAGTTCATACACAAAGAAGGATAACCTCCATCGAAAATATTAGTGGTGAAACTGCCCATAATGTTTCACACTTGAAAACATAACAGGTGTGTTTCAATGCTAAAGCTGGAACTATTTTTGGCCTGGAGACTTGGAGAGAAGTAGGCAAAGCATACGCAAGCAAAGAGCAGAGGGAAAAATAGGTGCCGATGTGAGAATGATATGTTTTAACAGTGACAATTTACAAGTCTAATTCTTTATTTTCAGCTTTGGCCATATGCTACAGAAGACATGACCTAGTAGCATAATAATGAGAGGGAAAATGGGAACTGTTTCAATGGAGCCAAAATCTACTGAGATGTCAAGTTTCAGTGAGAAATACTGAAGAGTAATCACTGCATGCAACAAAGGCATGACTGAACTTGGCATAGTGTCCGAAACAGAAACAGTACAAAATTGTGAACAAAAAGCCAAAATATTTCTACCTTACTAAATCTGAACAGAACGGATTGAGCCAAGACTTGAACATTTCTGACTAAAAACAATGGAAATTCATTTGAGGCATGAAGACAGAATGCTTTATGCAGAAAGAAAAACAAACTGAGCTTTTATGGGCACATGTCACCTCAGAGCAACAGGCTGAAAGGATTGCATGAACAATGATTTAAATGTCATAATGCTGAAATATCTCAAAACGAAAGTTGGAATATTTTCCTCTCACAAAGGTAGAGTGGACCTTCATCATAGTGTTTTGAATGCAAAAATGGAGATCAAAAGAAATTGCCCTTGATTTTATTTATGCACATTGTCAGCATGGTCAGCAATAATAACATGGGGGAAATACAGGGCATTATATGCTGATTAGAGTTCTTCCCATTTCATTAAAGTATTGAATAAAAAAAGCCACTATATGCTCTCAGTGAATGTCCTGCCATTTGTTAGATGTGGATTCAATTTCCTCAACATTTAAAACATAATTCAAATTAGAGAACAAGAGATCCTGGAAGTAATCACAATGATGCAACTTATAAAAAATTATAAACAACTTGTGCTGCAAAAGCACTGAAGAGAAAAATGGGGTTAAATCAGGAGGGGCATATTAAATTATTTCAGGGGATATTTATACACAATTCTTTTCAGACATTTAAGTTTCTACGGAAATCTTGAGCCAAATATCATTGATGCAGCGGAACAAATAAATGCCTGCTTATTCCAATGTCTGACAATTAATAAAAAATGAAACTACTTCAAGAGTTAATTCCATTAGATTATGAGGTAGGCATTTGTAATAGTAATCAGAGAGTAACTTAGAAATGTGCAGAATTAGGGCAGCACGGTGGCGCAGTGGTTAGCACTGCGACTATGGCGCTGAGGACCCGGGTTCGATCCCCAGCCCTGGGTCACTGTCCATGTGGAGTTTGCACATTCTCCCAGTGTCTGCGTGAGTTTCACCCCCACAACCCAAAGATATGCTGGTTAGGTGGATTCGCCACTCTAAATTGCCCCTTAATTGGAAAAAAAAAATAACTGGGTATTCTAAATTTAAAAAATAAAGAAATGTGTAGAATTAAATCAATTAAAATTTTCCCGTCTGTCCCAGAAATGCACTATTTATTTTGACGTAAACAGGAATGCAATATCACTGCAGCAAAATTATTGGTGACATTAAGCAAAGTATTTTTACTGTAACTTCTTTCAAACATTCAATTCCAAATTATTCCTATAATTTCCATTGCTTTAAATTGGGATTTTTCTGATCACTGATTTGGAAAAAGTTGTCATATTTTATTTCCAAACAAATTAGATGCAAAGTTTGTATGTGCAGGTAAAATAAAAATAAAAATGCATCAAAGTGAATTGCTGCTTTTAAAAAACTAGAAGACAGTCAAAAAATAGAATGCACTAGAATATACTGTCACGTGTGTTCATTTTTGAAGTGAAATAGTTAGTGTGTATAGAATAGTACACTATAGAATGTATAGAATCGTTGAATGTAAACATTTTATATTCTTAATCCTTGTGATTTGTAACTCATATGCAAGGTAACCGGTGCCTTCAGTTGGGACAGTCATATTTGACCCTGCTTAGGTCAATCACTAACAACCAAAAAAACTGTTCAATTCTTAATAAGAAGAGAAATTCATTCGGTTTGACCCATTATTTTGTACTTACTGTGGCAGATGTAGCTGCAGACAGAAGTGGGAGGATCCCACCACAGGCCATTATGATGTTATCTACCACCTGAGAGATAAGGTGAATGGTGTTGTGGACAAAGATGATGTTTTCACTGCTGTTAACAAAATCCATCACTGTCTTTGTGTTATGGCTGCTCAAAGGGGGGAAAAAAGGGATATAGCTATTTTTTTTGAACACTCGCTCATCTGTTGCACACATAGCTGACAGTTTATGAAACTGAAGTTTGTAAGAAAGTTAACCAAATACAATAACTTTATAGGAAATATGAAAGGGGGTGGGACTCTATTCAATATTAAGCAATATACAATCAACATGTTACCCAACAAACTCAAAAATGGCACACCATCAGATTTAAGACATTAGGATACAGCAACAATATGCATAACTTACCTCCTCCACATCTGTACATCTGTCTCTATGGAAAAGAGCAAATCATTGAGCAAGCGTTGGTGCATGGAAGACCATTTAAATTCTGGAATACGAAACATGGAGGCACGTGCTGAAGGATTAGACCCTCTTCTCTGTTCATCAGATACATGGCCTTGTTGACTTACAAGTTCTGATTGAGATACCTGGACAAAGAGCAGAGCAAACAGCATGAAAGCTGAATAAAACACTGTCATATTTAATGATTTTTTTGTTGAGTGGGGAATAAATACAGATTATAAAAGAGGGACAAGACTGGCACCTTAACATTCTGGGATATTGTTGTTTTAGACAGGACAGAAGGGGAAACAAAAGAGGTGGGGGAGTTTCATTGCTGATTAGGGAGCAGATCACAGCTGTGTTGATGGAGGACACATTGGAGGGATTTTATAGTGAGGCATTGGATGGAGCTCAGGAATAAGACGGGTGAAATCACAATGTTGGGAGTGTAACAGACCTCCCAACAGCCTGCAGGAGATAGAGGAGCAGTTGTGTAGTCAGATAAAAGGTGCGAGGACAGCAGGGTAATTGTGATGGGCGATTTTAACTTCCTCCATATTGACTGGGAATCCCTTACAACCAGGGGTTTGGATGGAGAGCAATTTGGGCTTTTTGATGTAGTATGTTGACAATCCAACCAGGGAAGGGGCCATATTAGACTTGGTATTCGGGAATGAGCCAGGCCAGGTGATTGATGTTCCAGTGGGGGAGAATTTTGGGCTTTGTGACCATAATTCCATAAGATTTCAAGTAGCTATGGATAAGGACAAGAGTGGCCCGCGGGTGAGGATGCTTAATTGAGCGAGGGCCAATTACATCCAAATTAGACAGGAACTGGGGAATGTGGATTCGGAGCGGCTGTTTGAGGGAAAATCCACGTCTGGCATGTGGGAGGCTTTTAAAGACCAGTTTACTGAAGTGCAGGACAGGCATGTCCCTGCAAAAATGAAGGATAGAAATGGCAGGATTCAGGAACCATGGATGACAAGGGAAATTGTAAGCTTAATCCAGCCTCCTGCAATCTACATCTGTAGCATTTCTGATGCCTTCCTCCAATCTCAACAGTTCCCTGGTCCCAACCACCTCTTTTTCCATGGACTTCCAGTCCCTCAAACCAAGATGGCCTGTGGGCTTTTTTCCTTGAACTGAGATTCAACTAGATCCATCAACCATCACTCTCCTCTGCCTGTCTGAACTAGTCCTCATATTTGACTCCATTCACTCCTTCTAAATAAAAGGGTTTTCTACAGGACCTTTCTATGGGCCTTCCTCCTCGTGAGGTGCACAGAGTCATCCTAGTGAGGCCCTCTTTCTCATCCCTATTTCCAGTACAGTTTTGACTATCAGTTCCATTTCCTGCTCTTGCCTCAAACTGGAAAATTTAAATTAACTCTGCTTTCATTTCCCTCCCTTCTCCTCATATGGTCCATCTCTGATTCTTTCCTTCTTTAACTTGTCTTTCTTCATTTCTGGGAATAGGCCAACAAGCAATATCTGCTGTGAGTCCATCCTTGTTCACACTTACATTTCATCTGGACTAATGATCTACCACATCAATGCTTCCAACATATCTTTTTTGTCATTTACTGAGGATTTATTTCCAACATGGCTGACACAGCCCTCAGCTACATCCATCTCATTATCCAGACTTCTACCCTCAGGGAAATCTTCCTGCTCAAATGGATGGGATACAACACCTGTCTTTTCACCACCTCCTTTTCCAATGTCCAGGATCAGGTGAACGGCAATTTAGTTGGACATGTTTCAGTTTATTACACTGCATTGTTCATAATGTGGAATTGAGACACCAAACAAAGATTGGTCAATCATTTTGCTGAACACCTCCTTTCAGTCAGCAAGCATGATCCTGTTTCCGGTCTCTTGCCATTTTAAGTCTACATCCCACTCCCACCCCTCTGTCTTGTGCTTCCCTGCTTTGCTTCACTGGAACAGCATCTTATCATAGAATTTACAGTGAAGGAGGCCATTTGGCCCATTGAGTCTGCACCGACCCTTGGAACGAGCACCCTACTTAAGCCCACACGTCCACCCTATCCCTGTAACCCAGTAATCCCATCTAACCTTTTGGACACTAAGGGACAATTTAGCATGGTCAATCCACCTAACCTGCACATCTTTAGACTGTGGGAGGAAACCGGAGCAAACCCACGCAGACACGGGGAGAAGTGCAAACTCCACACACACAGTCACCCGAGGCCGGAATTGAACCCAGGACCCTGGAGCTGTGAAGCAGCAATGCTAACCACTGTGTCACCGTGCAGCTCTAATATCAAAGGGCCCGTCAAATAGGCATATTACAACCTTCCAGAATCAGGAATGATTTCAGTAAGTTCAGGTCAGGACTGTTATGTAAAGCAATTTAATTTTCACATGCTTCAATTTAAAACAATACTAAAATAATACAAATAACTTCATACAAAACAGGTGAATTATGAAAATTTAATTCTATCTATTAATGGTTCCCTTCGTAGGGCAGCTAGGCCAAAAACAGGACTCTTCAATTCTCATAAAAGCATTTTACTGAAGTAAAACTACTTAATAAATTGGCAAAGCAAAATTTCATGAAGCACAACTTCATTTCAATTACAGACGAGATTAATTGCAATGCCTTCATTAGCTCATTCCAATAAAAATTATAGTGCAAAATGCCGTAGGAAGTTACAAGATAAAGGGAGTACAGGATGGATTTCCACCAGCTTGATGAAGTATGGACAAAAACACTGCAGTGGCAAACAGTAACCAAGTAACACAAAAGGAAAATACTGGTGGTAGGTCACCCTCTTTACCATTTGCTCAGTTTCTCTCCACAGGTGATTCCCGACTCCAGAGTGTTCCTCATTTTTTTTAATTTTGATTATCTCCAACTAATTAGTTTCAAACAAAAGCAAAAACTGAAAAACAGCAGAGGAAAACCTCTCAAAGTTGCTGAACATTTGAAGGCAAGACTATTATTTTAGTCCATGACTCCAACACCCAATAAAATTAAGACGACATGGTAGTCATTCTGTTTACCCCAAAATGCAAAGTGACGCTGTCTTTTTAACTTTTAATTACAATAAAGTTTATTACCTGATAGGGAAGTTTTGGTACAATTGTAGATTCTGGACTTATACTTGCTCTAAGTTCCAATCTCTCAGTATCAGATGCAACACTAGACACATCCAGTCGAGCAATTTCTTTAGCAGATGGGACTCTCAACTCTCGAGTTTTTGTGGCAGTTGTTCCAATATCTTTATTCAGGTTATTACTGCTCGGAGTGCTGGTTCCAGCAGTGTGGCTGTCCAGCTGCCTTAAAGGTCCAGTAATCGATTCTGTTGGCAATTTTGCAATCTCTTTTTTCACTTTGACCACCTCTTCCTGTATGACAGGTGCAGAATGATTTGGAACTGCTTCTGAACAACTTACATTGTCTTTGGATTCAGAAGTCGATGTACTATTTCGATCTTGAGAAATGGCATGAAGTTCTGTCACACTGTTCTCTTTTCCATTTATACTGTTCTCATGCTGCCCATTGGTCGAATGTTCTATCATATCAATCTTTGGATCACTATGTTCTGATGCAACATTATGTTCTTGCTCATTTACGGTATTTTCTGATGCTATTTTCTCCTTGACCGACGATGAAGGAACTGAAGGAATTTCCTCTAAGACCTGCATTGAACTAGCTGAACACCCAGTTGAAGAAACAGCTGAACAGTCCAAATCGTCTATACATACTTCAGTTACTTCAGATTTCTCCACTTTGGAACTTTCCAAAGAATCTTGTAGCTCTTTTGATATCTGATCAACTTGTACTGCCACCTTTTCTACTTCAGAATCATTAGACGTTACAGTTGCTCCCTTAATTTTGTCTATCTGTTCCAAACTTTCCTGCTGCACTTCCGTGTTTACAGTACTGGTTTCCTGGTTGCCTTCAAATTGCTTGAAAACGTCTGCTTTTTCTAATTGCTTGTCAACATTTTCATAATGAGGTACGCTCTTGACCTCAAAAGTATCTTTCTGAACAATGGTTTCGTGTGTGCTGCTAACCTCACAGATGGTTTGAATTGTCGAAGCTTGCTTTGTGCTTTCATCTTGTCTTTGGTATTCTTCAAACATTCTAGCCAAGCTCTCCTTGTGTATTTCATAGGTGACCTGAAAAAAAAGCAAGTGGCAGAAAAGAAGAATAAATTAAATAATTAATTGATCTTGGTCAAATCAGGCAGCAACATGCAATATCCAAAGTTGATAAAGTATTTTAATAGCAAATAAGTGCTTTTTTTCACGAATAAAGGGGGTCCTTTTGGTGTAAAAATATTTACTACTTGCAGTTTCACACTATTTTGTGCTGAAATAAACCAGAATAAACTCAGTTGAGTGATTACATCTTATGATCATATTTTTACATGTGGTTAAATTCTGGAGGACCTTTCATCTTAACTCAGACAGCCAATTGATGCAAAATTGAAGTTTATGGGGCTGAAACCATCGGGGATATGACCCGGTCATTCAAGTAGGCACCCTTTCAGCACCTCCAGATTCTCTGCCATTCGACTGGATCATGATTTGTCTGCATTTCAACTCCATTTGACGACCTTGATCCAAATCTCTTGATACCTTACCAAACAAAACCAGTGTTGAAAATCTGAAAGTCCCAAATTTTCACTGTCTTTTGTATAAAATTACTTCTTGATCTCACTAAAAAGTGGGTTTGCTATCATTTTAAGATAATGTCCTTGTGTTGTACATGTAGATAGAATCATAAAATCATACAGTACAGAAGAGGCTCTTCAGCCCATCAAGCCTGCACTGACGAAAACCTACTCTAAATCTACACAAATCCCACTTCCCAGCTATCTTGGTCCATAGCCTTGAATGTTATGGCATTTCAAGTGCTCAGCCAAGCACGTTTTAAAGATGTGAGGTTTCCTGCCTCTTACACGCCTCAATCAGGTCCCATCTCAGCCTTCTCTGCTCAAAAAATAAATCTAGAGTTTACCCAGCCTCTCTTCATAGCTAAAAAGCTCCTTCTCAGGTAACATCCTAATGAATCTCCTCTGCACCCTCTCGAGTGCAATCACATCATATAGTGTGGTGACAAGAACTGAACCCAGTTCTCCAGCTGTGGCTCAAAGTCCTGTAAAGCTCCAACATAACCTCCCCACTCCCCAATCTATGGTACGACTGATGAAGGCAAGTGCCCGTATTCTTTCTTAATTACCTTATTTACCTGTCCACCTTAAAAATAAAATGCTAGTTTTATTTTTAAGCATTATACTTGGAGTATAGTGTTCAATTCTGGTCGCCACATTACCAGAAGGATGTGGAAACTTTAGAGAGGGTGCAGCAGAGATTTACCAGGATGTTGCCTGATCTGGAGGGCATTAGCTATGAATAATTAGCTATGAGAGGTTGAATAAACTCGGCTTGTTCTCACTGGAACGACGGAGGTTGAGGGGCGACCTGATAGAGGTCTACAAAATTATGAGGGGCATAGACAGAGTGGATAATCAGAGACTTTTTCCCAGGGTGGAGGGGTCAATTACTAGGGGACATAGGTTTAAGGTGCGAGGGGCAAGGTTTAGAGGAGATATACGAGGCAAGTTTTTTTTTAACACAGAGGGTAGTGGGTGTCTTGACAAATATATGAATAGGATGGGAATAGAGGGATACGGACCTTGGAAGTGTAGAAGATTTTAGTTTAAATGGGCAGCATGATTGGCGCAGGCTTGGAGGGCTGAAGGGCCTGTTCCTGTGCTGTACTTTTCTTTGTTCTTTGTTGATCTTACTTAGATCTACTGAATGAAATTTACATCGCTAAAGCTTTTGAAAAGAGTCAACAAATGTACAGAAAGCTAGTCCAAAAATCTGCCAACAAGGCTGTATCACCAAACAGACAATATTGATCACCATATGTTTTGAAAGTTCAACCCATTCACAAACTCATTTCGTTCTTACCAGAAATACATAAAAATGTGACGAAAGCAGACATACCTCAGCTCTCTCCATTCTCCCTTCTAATTACTCATACTTCCTCCAATTCTCTACCTTCCATTTCATGCTCTTCCTTCACTTTCCAATCGCTATCTTTCCTTTTATTTCATTACTTCACTCTCTCTACTTCTTCCCTGTCTTTTCACTCCCAGGTTAACGTAATTCCTGAAGTTTATTGAAAAAACAGCTAGGTGATCAGAAGTGATCGCGCAAACACATACACAGCCTCTTTTAAGATTTTAGTAATATTTTACCTTAATAAAACTTCTGAAATTATTCTCCTGACTTAAGATTATTTGAAAAGCCAAGTAAAACATGCTAACTGTAGGAACAAAAAAAAAAATCAATTCTATCGCTGATCGTATGGTCCTGATGCATCATGGGAAATAAAGTATACTATACATGCTCGGACTGCACAATCCAAGTGTAGCTTGGGGTTATGCACAAAAATCAGTTCCAAGCCTGGGCTTTCAAGATATCCTGAGGCATTCAAGTTATTACTTACGATTTATTAAGCCATTAAACGAAACATAAAATAGACAATTCAACTTGCAGTTAATCGCGTTACTATAAAAATGTTTTTTGTTTCTTTAAATTTCATTCAACACCCATTTTGAATATTAAAAATTGCATATAGAGGAAGAATGTTAAAAAGAACCATAAAGGATTTTAAATGATTTATAGCAACAATGGCCAGAATGTGCACTATGATATATTGTAAACATCATGTGTCACAAGTAGGCTGACATTAACACTGCAATGAAGTTACTGTGAAAATCCCTTAGTCCCTTAGTGAGTACACAGAGGGAGAATTCAGAATGTCCAATTTATCTAACAGCACATCTTTCAGGACTTGTGGGAGGAAACCGGAGCACCCGTAGGAAACCCACGCAGACACGGGAGAATACCACTAACACAATAGTTCCATCACAGCCTGGACAAGGAGTAACAATTACTTATGCGTTTCCAATAAACACATTAAATGTGCATAATTTAACCCAAAGACCCCGAGAGACACACTATTAGAGGAACTGATAAACATGCACAGTAAGGAAGGGGGGAATTGCGGGAACATCTATGGACTGTTATTGGACAGGGCAAGACCACCACTGAACGAAGCCAGACGAAAATGGGATGACGAACTGGGGGCGAAAGTGGGTTGGGAACTCTGGAGCGAAGCACTGTGTAGGGCCAACTCCACCTCCTCCTGTGCATGGCTCAGCCTCATGCAGTTCAAGGTGGTGCACAGAACCCGAATGAAGTTATCCCGGAGGTGGAAGATAAATGTAAACGGTGCCAGGAAGGCCCGGCCTACGACTCCCACATGTTCTGGGTTTGCCCCAGCCTTGTAGGGTTTTGAACATCCTTCTTCGAGGAAAAGTCCACTGTTGTGGGGGTGAGGGTGGAGCCGTGCCAGAGGGTGGCTGTCTTCAGGGTATCGGAAAAGCCTGAGCTACACATGGGGAAGGGTGCCGATGCCCTTGCTTTTGCTTCCCTAATCTCACACCGGAGAATCCTGCACCAACACCAACAGCTGCAGACTGGCTGGTAGACCTGGCTGAATTTCTCCACGAGAAGATTATTAAGTAAGCCATCAGAGATCGTAAGAGGGCTTCCACAAAACGCGGGGGCAATTCCTCGGCCTGTTCTAAGACCTGTTTGAGGCCAACAGTGACTAGGGAAAGAGGGAGGCACAACAGGGGATGGGGGGGGCAGATAAGAACACACAATACAAGAAGGTACAAGGGGGGGGGATGAAACAAGGAGGAAACCCAGGGGAGCCTCAGGGAGAAGCATGGTGTGGGGGGGGGGGGGGGGGGGGGGGGGGGAGACGGGACGGGAAGTAGTCATAGTCCCCCCCACAATTCTGCAACAAAAACTGCATTGGGGGGGGGGGGGTGAAAAGAACAGCAGCTCAACTATAGAATACCCAGGTTAGAAGAGATGGATAGCAAGGAGGGGACAACAGGGAGGGGGTGCAGGGAGAGAAGATATACCAAGAGAGATGTATGCAAATAAGAAACTTTATAAGTTATAAATATCGGACTCAAAGTTTTAGTCTGTAAAACTGAAAAATGCCAATAAAAACATTTTTTTTTTTTAAATGTGCACAATTTAAAGTACAAAAACAATTTTACATATAGAACATGCACATTTTTCACCAGAGACGACACAAGGTAGAGCAAACAGAACATGCAAGGGACATGTACACAGCAATTTTTAGTCCATGCGTCCATTGCAGAAGGGGCACATGAATCATTATTGTATACCAGCCTGATGCAATTGCAATTAAACAAATATAACAGCAATTTCGTCGATAGAAGCATCAATCTGGAGCAATTTCATTCTTGACCAAACAGAAAATGTCAGTAAATAAGCTGCAGGAAACATTCAATGATCATCTGGCAACAACAGGCACCAACAGGATTCATAAAGACTGAACTTGCTTCCAAGCTCTTTTGTCAAAAACTTTCACTACAACAAATCGCTGCCATCAATGAAGAACTCATCTTTGCCTTTTTAAATTAGTAAGATAGCATGTCAAGATGATTCAATCAAAACTTTTTAAAGACCTGCAAGTTAACTAGGCCAAGCAACTCTTTCTTCATTATCATAGAGCAAACATAATGCCATATTTGCAAAGTCAGTTACAAACAATGGCAACAGGAGAGCATTTTCAGCATTGACATTGGGTTTCTTTTTAATGAATTGAAATGCATATGATTAGTTACTTGTCACCACCAAATCAATCTGTGGGACAAAAATCTTAACTCGTTTGCATTCCCCACCTCCACCCGCCAAACCTTTCCTTGAGGCTCAACAGTGAAAGCAGATAATTTGCAATTAATTAGCAGATATTGTTCTAAATTAGCTAGCTACATGGGTAGTCATTAATCTTCCCAATCACTTGATTGCTAATCCATAGCTGTTTGCACAGCAGAGATTCCTTCGGAAAGTGCATGCAAAATATATTGCTCTGCTAAGAATCACATTTCTGGTGCTCCATTACTCCCAACATAATTTGACACCCAACATTTACTAATTAACAGAAAGGGTATTTTAACATATGAAAGGAGTGGTTCTAATTAGTTTTTTTTCCCAATCCAGTCACAACTTTATTTTTTTCTTGGGAAAATAAATTGTTCAGATAAAGCTATGTTCTTATATACCTCACTTATACCCAGTTATGTTGTGCCAGTTTGCAGCACCAGTGTGGTAAGTCATAAGTTTGCATCTTTAATACTCATTGTCAGAGTTTCGATTTCAGCAAGGATAGACAAACAAAGATATTATATAACATAATTACAAAATTAAATGTATTAGGATACATAATAATGCCACATTGAAAACAAGAAATTTAAAAACACTTCCAAACACTTTTTCAGACTATTGCCAGACCCTTGAGGGTCAGGTGGTGGGGAGAAATTAGAGTGTGTCTGGTATCAGATTTGTGCCCATCTGACTTTTCTTTTGAAGTTCACTGACCATAGTACTGTTGATTTGTATCATTTTGTAATATGATGGTATTCTTGTTCCCTTTTGGGTAGCTGGGAGAAACTCATTTCTGGCAAACAGAAAATTTAGAATTCTACTAATTTAAAATGCTACATTTCTTTGCTATTGGAATTATTGGCTGTCCCCTCGATTCAAGGATGACATCCACTCAAGGCTGCAAGTTTCAGTAATGGGTCTTCGGGTGACAAGGGTGAACAAAAAAAAAAATCAATTTTGTTGCATTCATATTCCTCACCTAACTAGCACAAGAATAAAATCAGTAAAGACTGAATTGCTTTAGGGATTCTTATCATTTTCAAAACTCCGAGGTTTTAGACAAACACCATGTTGCATGGCAAATGCTACAAATGCACCATCAACCTTTTTGTCAATTAATCACCCCTGCACGCACTGTTACATCGGATATTCAGCACACTATGACAACGCCTATTCAGCACTAAACAGGTCATTTGACCATACATTTATTCCCCACTCAATCCCCCTCCCTACTTTCATCATCTAGATCTAGCATAGTACTCTACTCCCTTTGCGCTCATATGCTTGTCTGGCTTCCCTTTGAACACATCTATACTGTTCCCTTCAGTGAGTGTCTACATTGGTAGTCAAAGTTATGGTTTTCCCCACAAGTGGAAACATTCTCCTTATATCTATTAATAACCTTTCATAATTTTGAGGATCTCTAGCAGGCCTGCTTTTTTCACAAGATAGCCAGCCTGTCAGTCCTTTTCTCATTTGCATGCTCACACATTTCTACCATCATTTTGTAAATCTTCTCCACACCCTCTCCAGTGCCGCACATAGCAAACTGCACGTAGTACCCCAAGTGTCGTCTAACCAAGGTTCAATACAGGATTAGCATTACCATTCTACTTTTCAATGTTATCCCTCTGGAAATAAAGCTAAGCACTTAGCTTGCGCTTCTATTTTTCTCCTGCAGCACAACGTTTGATGATTGATGTTTTTGTACTCTGGAGTTCCTTTGTTTCACGACTCCACCAAGACGTGCACCTTCCATAAACTAAGTGGCTTTGTTATTCTTCCTACCAAAATGTACGATTTTACATTTCTCGGAACTTGATTTGCCAATTCTTTTCCCGTTCTGAAAGTTTATTAATGACCTGCTGTTGCAATCTTCCTCAGTATTCACTATCCTACAATTTGGCATCTTTGCCAGCTTTGACAAAGGGTCATCTGGACTCGAAACATTAACACTTTTCTCTCCATACAGATGGTGCCAGACTTGCTGCGATATTCCAGCATTTTCTCTTCAATTTGGCTTCTATGCTCCACTCGAGGCAATCAATCAATTTCATGAGATGCTTGAGACTATTATCCGCAGAATCCCCACGTCAGAACATCTTTACCTACTGGGGGATTTCAACGCAAGAGTGGGCACTGACCATGAGGCATGGCCCTTGCGTCTCGGGCATCATGGCGTAAAAAAGATAATTTAGAACAGACTGACATTGCTTGAGCTTTGCTGCGACCACAAGTTTTATGTAACGAACATCTTCTTTCAGAACAAACTATGCCACAAGGTTTCCTGGAGACATCCAAGGTCAGGGCATTGGCAGCAGCTGAGTACGACCATCACCAGGCATGACTATCTGAATACATTCCCAATACACATAGCTACCACAGCATTGGCTGTGGTACAGGTCACTCTTTGATGTGAACTAGAATGAGGATGTAGAAGCTATTTTAATTCAAAGAAGATATACTGTCCTCGTATCAATATTAGCCATAGTGCCTCCCCAGACAAAACACAACAGTTCTGCGACTTGATTGAACAGGCACTCTGGCAATTCCCCACAGTGTAGAAGTGAAATGGAACATATTTTGAAACATTATCTATGATGCCGCACTCTCAACATATTGGAAGCAAGGACTGGTCCGGTGTGATGAAATCTGTCACTGAAGCAAAGCAGTCAACTCTTATCAATTATACGAGAGGTTCGAATAAGGAAACGCTGACTGCACTAAGAGCCGCTCCAAGTAATATTGAACAAAAAGCGAGGTGGTGCACTAGGTGGTTACAACACTCTGGGGTAGAGAATTTCATAGATTCACAACACTTTAACTGAAGTAATGTCTCCTCATCTCATCTTAAATAATCGGCTCCTAATCCTTAGACTGTGCATCCATTTTAGATTTCCCCAACAGTCTATCAGCATCCACCCTATCAAGTCTCCTTCAGAACCTTGCACCCCTCAATGAGATCACCTCTATTCTCCTAAACAGAGAATATCGGCTCATTTACTCAGCCTCTCATCATGGGACAATCCTTCATCCCAAGGACCAATTTAGCGAACGTTTGCTATACGGCCACCAATGCAAGTATATCCTTTCTTAAAGGTGGCGATCAAAACTGCATGGAGTACTCCAGCTGTGGTCTCACCAAAGTCCAATACATTTTTAAGCAAACGTTTAGAATCCAGAGATACTTCATTGACTGGGTCTCCATTATCTTTTCTACTATAATTGCATCTTCAAAAGAAACTCTCAATAAATTTGTCAAACTAGATTCCTCTTTACGAAAACTATGTTGACTTGATCTGATCATACTATGCCTTTCTAATGCATAGTTAAGACTTCCTTAATATGCTGGGAGATGGGCCATTCTCCCGATCCTTGGAGGTGGACAGGGCTCAGAGCATTGCTAGGAAGTCGTGAACGGGAGACCCACCCCCCACCCTCCCCAAGAGCAATGGTGGTGAGATTCCACAGGTACTTGGATAAGGAACGCATTCTACAGTGGGCCAAGCAGACACGGAGCTGTAAGTGGGACAATAGTATCCTGCGGGTCTACCAAGACCCGAGTGTGGAGGTGGCCAGGGGAAGAACAGGCTTCAACTAGATTAGGTCGGTCCTTTTTAAGAAAAGGGTGAAATTCGGACTGTTGTATCCGGCCCGTCTCTGGGTCACGTACGAGGAACAGCACTTTTATTTTGAGTCGCCTGAAGACGCGCTGGACTTCGTGAAAAAGAAAGGACTGGTGGTGGATTGAGAACTTTTGAACTTTGCTGCAGCGTTCGTGTTTTTTGCTTTTTCTTTTTGTTTCTCTGTTCCTTAAAAAAGAAAAGGCTTTTCGTTTTTCATTTTGTGGAAGCTGTTTGCAATGCCTTCTATATTGACTTGGGACCAGTGGCAGAACTGTGTGAGTTAAGGTTTTCATTTGCACAGTTGGGGGATGGAGGTGTGCTTGGTTAGATTTTGGTGTCTCTGTTGCGCAATTGTGTGGGGATTGTTTGTTGTTGGGGTATTTTTGTATCAGCAGGGGTTGGGGCGGGAACCATAGGTGGGAGACTATCCGGCGTCAGGGATCGGGGCCACCATGCTAGCTGGGCGGGCTAGCATATGTTTGGTTTATCAAAGGGGTTGGGTTACAGAGTGTTGTTACTAAGTGGGGGGGGGGGGGGGAATGTTCTGCTGACGAGGGAGGGACGTGGGTCAAGGGACAGAGAGGAGATTGGGGGCAGAGGCTGCCTGGGGGCAGGCTGGTGGAGGCGCGGAGCATGGGCTGGAGGCGGGTCCAAAAAAGGGGATGGCTGATCGGCGAAGAGGGGGATATAATGAGCCCCCCAACTATGCTGATCACAAACCTACCATTCCTGCTATGGGACAAGGGCCAGGGGGGTGGCGATCCTGATCGGCAAGAGGACAATGTTTAGGGCGACAAAGACGGTTACAGACCCAGGGGGGCGGTATGTCATGGTCAGCGGGGCCCTGGATAGGGCACCGCTAGTTCTAGTCAACGTGTACGCGCCCAACTGGGACGACACGAGGTTCATCAAAAAGACCATGGCAGAAATCCCGGACATAGCGACGCATCGACTAATCATGGGGGGGGGGGGGGGACTTCAACTGTGTACAGGATCCAAAGACGGACAGATCAAACCCCAAAACGGGAAAATCCTCAAGCATGGCAAGGGAACTCAGTCACTTTATGGAGCAGATGGGAGCAGTGGACCCCTGGAGGTTCGCCCACCTGGGGGAGAAAGAATTCTCCTTCTTCTCCCCAGTACACAACGTGTACACCAGAATTGACTTCTTTGTGGTGGGGAAAACGGTGCTTCCAGGGATAGACAAAGTGGAATACTCCGCAATTGTGATATCAGACCACGCTCCACACTACATGGACGTGCGGCTAGAGACGGGAAGGGCCCAGCGCCCCACATGGAGGTTGGACGGTGCCTTACTAGCTGACAAGGCCTTCAGCGAAAGGATAGCGTGGGCCATAGCAGAGTACACGGAGAACAACCAAAACGGGGAGATCTCACCCTCCACGTTCTGGGAAGCGCTTAAGGCCGTACTAAGAGGGGAAATCATTGCCTTCAAAGCGCAAAGAGATAGGGAGGAAAGGGTGGCTAGGCAGAAGCTGGTCGACTCCATACTGGAGGTAGACCGTAAATACTCCGAGGCCCCGACAGTAGAGCTCCTGGCGGAGAGGAAAGAACTACAAAGGAACTTTGACCTGCTCTCCACCAGGAAAGCAGTGCACCAACTCCACCAGGCGCGCGGGACCCTGTACGAACACGGAGACAAAACCAGCCGCCTGTTGGCACACCAGCTGAGACAGCAGGCAGCCACCAGAGAAATTGCGCAAATCAGGGGTACCGGAGGCACGTTGGAAACAGAACCAGAGAGGATTAACAAAACCTTCAAGGCCTTCTACTAAGAGCTGTGCACCTCAGAGCCCCCAACGGGGAAGGCTAGGATGAACCGGTTCCTTGATGGACTGGACATACCAGTCGTGGGAGAGGGCAGAAAACGGGACCTGGAAGCACCACTAGCACTGGGAGAGATCAAGGACAGCATTAGCTCCATGCAGACGGGGAAGGCGCCGGGACCGGACGGATTCCCGGCGGACTTCTACAAAAAATTTGCGACAGCGCTGGCCCCGCACCTGCGGGAGATGTTCACAGACTCGCTAGCTAGGGGCACACTGCCACCCACGTTAGCACAGGCCTCAATCTCGCTGATACCTAAGAAAGACAAAGACCCAACGGAATGTGGGTCATACAGACCCATACCTCTGCTGAACACAGACACCAAAATACTGGCCAAAATCCTAGCCAAAAGGCTAGAAGACTGTGTACCTGAGGTGGTCACAGAGGACCAGACGGGCTTCGTCAAAGGTAGACAGCTTACCTCGAACATCAGGCGCCTGCTGAACGTGATAATGACCCCCTCCGGGGAGAGAACACAAGAGGTGATCGTCTCCCTGGACGCAGAAAAGGCCTTCGACAGAGTCGAATGGAAATACCTCATATAGGTACTGGAGCGGTTCGGGCTTGGAACAGGGTTCACCGCTTGGGTAAAGCTCTTATACAACGCTCCCCTGGCTAGCGTACGGACCAACAATACCAACTCCCAATACTTCCAGCTGCACAGGGGCGCCAGACAAGGATGCCCACTGTCCCCGCTGCTGTTCGCACTAGCAATCGAACCGCCAGCAATCGCGCTCAGGGCAGCAAAAAATTGGAGGGGGATCCGAAGGGGAGGCAGAGAGCACAGAGTCTCACCCTATGCAGCTTACCTGCTCCTCTACATCTCGGACCCACAGAGCAGCATGGACGGAATCATTGCGCTCCTGAAAGAGTTCGGAGCCTTCTCGGGCTACAAACTCAACATAGATCCAGCAGAGGGCAGCAGAGCAGAGCTACTGATCAGCTGTTCTGGGGAAATTTGCATACGTGCAGTGCGGTCAGCCTAAGTTGAAGGTGAATCTGCGAAGGAGACCCGAGGAGTTTGAGTGAAGGCAATCATCCAGCAGAGGGCAGCAGAGCAGAGCTACTGATCAGCTGTTCTGGGGAAATTTGCTTACGTGCAGTGCGGTCAGCCTAAGTTGAAGGTGGTTTGTGGAGAGGCTGTTGGCAAGTGACAGTTAAACCTAAAACACTTCGTGAGTGTTTCCCACCCTACCTCCTCCTCTAACCAACCCCCCCCACCCCACGGTGGTTGGGAAGCGGGAGCAGGGGCCTGTCGTGAAGGTGAGTGAGTGCCTTTAAATTTGCTTACCTTTCAGCGGGAGCAGGGTTTGAGGTAATATCAGGTAAGCTCTTCCTTTCTTTTTCTTTTTCTTGTTTTTTTTTTTAAATCTAGAGGTGATGTCAGGGAAGGCAGTACAATGCTCCTCCTGCAGAATGTTTGAGGTGAGGGACGCCGTCAGTGTCCCTGCTGATTTCATCTGTGGGAAGTGCACCCAACCCCAGCTCCTCAAAAACCGTGTTAGGGACCTGGAGCTTGAGCTGGATGAACTTCGGATCATTCGGGAGGCAGAGGGGGTCATAGATAGGAGCTTCAGGGAAGTAGTTACACCAAAGACTGGAGATAGATGGGTAACTGTAAGAGGGACTGGGAAGAAGCAGTCAGTGCACCCCCCTGCGGTCGTTCCCCTGAGTAACAAGTATACCGTTTTGGATACTTGTGGGGGGGACGACTTACCAGGGGTAAGCCATGGGGTACGGGCCTCTGGCACGGAGTCTGTCCCTGTTGCTCAGAAGGGAAGGGGGGAAAGGAGTAGAACATTAGTAATTGGGGACTCAATAGTCAGGGGCACAGATAGGAGATTTTGTGGGAGCGAGAGACTCACGTTTGGTATGTTGCCTCCCAGGTGCAAGGGTACGTGATGTCTCGGATCGTGTTTTCCGGGTCCTTAAGGGGGAGGGGGAGCAGCCCCAAGTCGTAGTCCACATTGGCACTAACGACATAGGTAGGAAAGGGGACAAGGATGTCAGGCAGGCCTTTAGGGAGCTAGGATGGAAGCTCAGAGCGAGAACAAACAGAGTTGTTATCTCTGGGTTGTTGCCCGTGCCACGTGATAGTGAGATGAGGAATAGGGAGCGAGAGCAATTAAACACGTGGCTACAGGGATGGTGCAGGCTGGACGGATTCAGATTTCTGGATAACTGGGGCTCTTTCTGGGGAAGGTGGGACCTCTATAGACAGGATGGTCTACATCTGAACCTGAGGGGCACCAATATCCTGGGGGGGAGATTTGTTAGTGCTCTTTGGGGGGGTTTAAACTAATTCAGCAGGGGTATGGGAACCTGGATTGTAGTTTTGGGGTACGGGAGATTGAGAGTATAGAGGTCAGGAGCACAGATTTGACTTCGCAGGAGGGTGCCAGTGTTCAGGTAGGTGGTTTGAAGTGTGTCTACTTCAATGCCAGGAGTATACGAAATAAGGTAGGGGAACTGGCAGCATGGGTTGGTACCTGGGACTTCGATGTTGTGGCCATTTCAGAGACATGGATAGAGCAGGGACAGGAATGGTTGTTGCAGGTTCCGGGGTTTAGGTGTTTTAGTAAGCTCAGAGAAGGGGGCAAAAGAGGGGGAGGTGTGGTGCTGCTAGTCAAGGACAGTATTACGGTGGCGGAAAGGATGCTAGATGGGGACACTACTTCTGAGGTAGTATGGGCTGAGGTTAGAAACAGGAAAGGAGAGGTCACCCTGTTGGGAGTTTTCTATAGGCCACCTAATAGTTCTAGGGATGTAGAGGAAAGGATGGCGAAGATAATTCTGGAAAAGAGCGAAAGTAACAGGGTAGTTGTTATGGGAGACTTTAACTTTCCAAATATTGACTGGAAAAGATATAGTTCGAGTACATTAGATGGGTCATTCTTTGTACAATGTGTGCAGGAGGGTTTTCTGACACAATATGTTGACAGGCCAACAAGAGGCGAGGCCACATTGGATTTGGTTTTGGGTAATGAACCAGGCCAGGTGTTAGATCTGGAGGTAGGTGAGCACTTTGGAAACAGTGACCACAATTCGGTGACCTTTACGTTAGTGATGGAAAGGGATAAGTATACCCCGCAGGGCAAGAGTTATAGCTGGGGGAAGGGCAATTATGATGCCATTAGACATGACTTAGGATGTGTTGGTTGGAGAAGTAGGCTGCAAGGGTTGGGCACACTGGATATGTGGAGCTTGTTCAAGGAACAGCTATTGCATGTTCTTGATAAGTACGTACCAGTCAGGCAGGGAGGAAGGGGTCGAGCGAGGGAACCGTGGTTTACCAAAGAAGTGGAATCTCTTGTTAAGAGGAAGAAGGAGGCCTATGTGAAGATGAGGCGTGAAGTTTCAGTTGGGGCGCTTGATAGTTACAAGGAAGCGAGGAAGGATCTAAAGAGAGAGCTGAGAAGAGCAAGGAGGGGACATGAGAAGTCTTTGGCAGGTAGGATCAAGGAAAACCCAAAAGCTTTCTATAGGTATGTCAGGAATAAAAGAATGACTAGGGTAAGAGTAGGGCCAGTCAAGGACAGTGGTGGGAAGTTGTGTGTGGAGGCTGAGGAGATAAGCGAGATACTAAATGAATACTTTTCGTCAGTATTCACTCAAGAAAAAGATAATATTGTGGAGGAGAATGCCGAGACCCAGGCTATTAGAATAGATGGCATTGAGGTGCGTAGGGAAGAAGTGTTGGCAATTCTGGACAAGGTGAAAATGGATAAGTTACCGGGGCCTGATGGGATTTATCCTAGGATTCTCTGGGAAGCCAGGGAAGAGATTGCTGAGCCTTTGGCTTTGATTTTTAGGTCATCATTGGCTACAGGAATAGTGCCAGAGGACTGGAGGATAGCAAATGTGGTCCCTTTGTTCAAGAAGGGGAGTAGAGATAACCCCGGTAACTATAGGCCGGTGAGCCTAACGTCTGTGGTGGGTAAAGTCTTGGAGAGGATTATAAAAGATACGATTTATAATCATCTAGATAGGAATAATATGATTAGGGACAGTCAGCATGGTTTTGTGAAGGGTAGGTCATGCCTCACAAACCTTATCGAGTTCTTTGAGAAGGTGACTAAACAGGTAGACGAGGGTAGAGCAGTTGATGTGGTGTATATGGATTTCAGTAAAGCGTTTGATAAGGTTCCCCACGGTCGTCTATTGCAGAAAATACGGAGGCTGGGGATTGAGGGTGATTTAGAGATGTGGATCAGAAATTGGCTAGTTGAAAGAAGACAGAGAGTGGTAGTTGATGGGAAATGTTCAGAATGGAGTTCAGTTACGAGTGGCGTACCACAAGGATCTGTTCTGGGGCCGTTGCTGTTTGTCATTTTTATAAATGACCTAGAGGAGGGCGCAGAAGGATGGGTGAGTAAATTTGCAGACGACACTAAAGTCTGTGGAGTTGTAGACAGTGCGGAAGGATGTTGCAGGTTACAGAGGGACATAGATAAGCTGCAGAGCTGGGCTGAGAGGTGGCAAATGGAGTTTAATGTGGAGAAGTGTGAGGTGATTCACTTTGGAAAGAATAACAGAAATGCGGAATATTTGGCTAATGGTAAAATTCTTGGTAGTGTGGATGAGCAGAGGGATCTCGGTGTCCATGTACATAGATCCCTGAAAGTTGCCACACAGGTTGATAGGGTTGTGAAGAAGGCCTATGGTGTGTTGGCCTTTATTGGTAGAGGGATTGAGTTCCGGAGCCATGAGGTCATGTTGCAGTTGTACAAAACTCTAGTACGGCCGCATTTGGAGTATTGCGTACAGTTCTGGTCGCCTCATTATAGGAAGGACGTGGAAGCTTTGGAACGGGTGCAGAGGAGATTTACCAGGATGTTGCCTGGTATGGAGAGAAAACTTATGAGGAAAGGCTGATGGACTTGAGGTTGTTTTCGTTAGAGAGAAGAAGGTTAAGAGGTGACTTAATAGAGGCATACAAAATGATCAGAGGGTTAGATAGGGTGGACAGCGAGAGCCTTCTCCCGCGGATGGAGGTGGCTAGCACGAGGGGACATAGCCTTAAATTGAGGGGTAATAGATATAGGACAGAGGTCAGAGGTGGGTTTTTTACGCAAAGAGTGGTGAGGCCGTGGAATGCCCTACCTGCAACAGTAGTGAACACGCCAACATTGAGGGCATTTAAAAATTTATTGGATAAGCATATGGATGATAAGGGCATAGTGTAGGTTAGATGGCCTTTAGATTTTTTCCATGTCGGTGCAACATCGAGGGCCGAAGGGCCTGTACTGCGCTGTATCGTTCTATGTTCTATGAGCAAAAGCGAGATCTTCCCAGTACACCCGCGGGGGGGGATCTTCCCAGTACACCCGCAAGGGGGGAGGGGGGGATCTTCCCAGTACACCCGCAAGAGGGGGGGGGGGGGGGGGGCAGCATGGCAGCACTCCCATCCCCACCCAAAAAACACTCCAGCAGCCCAGTGGTGACAGCCACCCTCCAATCCTGGAACCAACTGCGGCAGCAATTTGGCCTGCCCAAAATGTCGGACAAGGCTCCCATCTGCAACAACCATAGGTTCACACCAGCACTGACTGACGCCACCTTCAAAAGGTGGAGGCAGGACAGGGGGACACTGACAGTCAGGGTCCTATACACGGATGACAGGATCGCAACACTGGACGAACTGACAGAAATTTCGGCTAGCCAGGGGGAACGAGCTATGGTACCTGCAGCTCAAAAACTTCTTACAAAAGGAGACAAGGACGTACCCACAACCGCCACTACTGGAAGACCTACTGGACGCAAGTATCCTAGAGAAAGGGAACTGTAGCGACATGTATGACCGACTGGTAGAAAGGGACGACACCGTACTGGACGCAACAAGAAAGAAATGGGAGGATGACCTGGGGATTGAGATAGGGTGGGGACTCTGGAGCGAAGCAAATCTTCTCTTCACCCATCGCCAACTTTCAGGCAATCCCCACAAATGCTGATGCACTCCCGAGGCATACCGACATGCTCTGAGGGGCCCTGTGTACCTCCCTATCTCCCAGGTTTCAGGCCTAGAATAAGCCTCCTTAACTATCATTCCCAAGACTAAGTCTATTAAAGAGGATTCAGATTTATTGCAAAACCAAATTTTTTTTTGATGAGTACAAATGATTGCATATTTACAATTTTTTCCATGTGCCTGTCAAAAGGATGCCGCTGCACAGCTGTGATAATTTCAGCAGTGCCATCTTTAGTGCTGGCCACTGCCTACTCAGGCACTCCAAATGACATCAGGGCAACATGCTCGAACTGCGCTTGCCTGGAGCATGCACCGCGTTGGTTGGAAATGCAGCCTTTTGTTAAATGGTTAGCAACTGTACGAAGCAAAATATTTGGCTTGAACAATACCCTGCCCACATTGACAGTAATGCTGATGTATTGGTGTGTGAAAGAATGCTTTCCGATTTCATTGCTGAATGGCATTGTTTCAATATTAAAATTGTGCCCCTTTGTTTTGAATTCCCGACCACCACAGGGAGGTAGTTTATTTGCATTTACTTTATCATATACTTTTATTTCAAAAAAATACTCAACTAAATCTCCCAGACATAAGGAAAAACAAGCCAATCGTATACTCCCGGCATTCATAATTTAACCTCTTGAGCCCCGGTTTCATTCTGGTGACCCTGTGATGTAACATTTCAATTTGATTTTATACTATGTTTTAAAATCATTCATATATATGCAAGGCTCTTTCTGCTTGCACAGTTTTAACTTTAAAAAAGGTTTAAAAACTGCCTTGCATTAAGTATGGACCAAATGCTTAATGTACAATTGTAATAATATTAAATAGGAATAAGACTGTCAGCCAAATGATACGATTTGAAAAGCAATAGGATAAAATACCATTTTGCAAAACCTTTAAATGCTGACTACGGCAAATTGTATAGAAAAGGGAAATAGTGCAGAAGTGTCAGGAAAGCCACCATGCATTAATGAGTGTGATGTAGCTGTGGGAGGAGTGGATTACAGTGACAAACAGCTTAGCTGCTACAAAGATGGCAGGAAATCTATCAAACGATACAATAAAATTGCAATCGAGATTCTTTGACTTTGTATAGGAAATTCACAGATCTTGATGTGTAACTCTGCAAGACCTTTCAAATTATTTGACTTCAGCTTGCTGCCAGCAATTGGTCTTTTTGATTAGAGATTGGAGGAAGGAGAAGCGGAAAATGCAAGTGAGTGATAGCATTATTGTAACCTTCTGGAGTCACAATAAGTTGTACAAGTAGTTGTCAGCCATTTACCATGAAACAAAGAAAAATCTAACCCTCTCAAACAAGATACAATCAGACAGAATTTTTAGGATAAAAAAAAGAGGGGTTTGAAGGAAGGAATACACAATAATTGATGCAAGTCCAATGGATAAAGATAATAACCTATTAGAAAGATGCAGCACAACATCTAAGAACTGAGTAAAATGTTTGAAAACTTATTGCTTGAAAAAGTTATGCAGAAATTAAAATAAAACAATTTTATTAAATCATAATTCCCCCATGATTTGAAGTCAAATAACATCACTCAAATAAAGAAAAGTTACAAGTTGAATTACTGCCAATAACCCACCCAATATCAACATTCAAAAGACTACACAAGTGCAGTATAAATTATTTTCAGGTATATATTTATATCCTTCCTCATAATCTTGAATATCTTCTCAGCCTTCTTTTCTCCCAGGAAAACACTTCAAATTCCTTCAACCTAAGCACGGTAGCATGGTGGTTAGCATAAATGGTTCACAGCTCCAGGGTCCCAGGTTCGATTCCCAGCTGGGTCACTGTCTGTGCGGAGTCTGCACGTCCTCCCCGTGTGTGCGTGGGTTTCCTCCGGGTGCTCCGGTTTCCTCCCACAGTCCAAAGATGTGCGGGTTAGGTGGATTGGCCATGCTAAATTGCCCGTAGTGTCCTAAAAAGTAAGGTTGGGGGGGGGGTTGTTGGGTTACGGGTATAGGGTGGATACGTGGGTTTGAGTAGGGTGATCATTGCTCGGCACAACATCGAGGGCCGAAGGGCCTGTTCTGTGCTGTACTGTTCTATGTTCTATGTTCTAACTTCATCCCTGGAATTATTTCCATGAATATTTTCTGCACGCTCTCCAATGCCTTCATGCCCTTCCAAAAGTGTGACACCCAGAACTGAACGCAATGCTCCATCTGAGGCTGAACCAGTGTCTTACACAAGTTCAATATAACCTCTTTACTCAATGAACAATTTGTCACCATTCTGAGTGATTGATAACAAGCTACTCCCGAGTCATTAAGGTCAATGCTGTGGCATTTAAAGGAGAACTTCACAGAGGCCGGAATTCTCTGGCCATTGGAATTCTCTGTTCCTGCCGATAGCATGGGGTGGCTTCAATGGGAAATTCCGTTGACAAGCGGTGGGAGTAGAGAATCCTGCCACCAGCAAACAGGGCGCTACAGAGAAACACGGGCCAAGGGACCTGAAAATCCAGCGCAAAGTATCTTTGAAGCGTTTTCTTTAAACTCCCCTGGAACATTGGTCTTTTGAGAGTTGAAGGAACGGTTGGGGGAAGACATTTTACAGCCGGACACATGCCTAGTTCCTAGAAGTTGGTTTTGCACAACAATTTGTCCGAATGCTTGTGGACCTGACTTCAAAAGGACATTAGCATTTTGTTACCATGAACCTAGAGGATGGGGTTGGGCACTGATGTTGCAATTTCTCTAGCAATCTTGTGTGATACTCAGGGGGTTTGGGAGGCAAAAAAAACTCCCCTCGACTTCAAGAATGCAACAACTTCGACTATCTTCAAGAAAGGAAATATATCATGCTGTGGAAACTATGATGGTATTTCCCTTTTGTCCAAAGCAGGAAAATTTCTGCCAAGTGTTCTAACTGAACCACCCACTTCCTGTGGCTAAAGAAACTCTTAAACAAACAGCGTGCCTTTAGACCATCCAGAAGAATGTCCGATATGGTCTTTGTTGTCCGGCAAATCCAAGTCTAATGTCAAGGACAAGATCAGGGAGTTCTCATTAGACTCTTTCGACCTGACCAAAGCATTTGACTCAGTAAATAGTGAGGCTCTGTGAGTCATGCAATAATTTGGATGTCCAAGAAATTTATCACAATCCTGCAATTGCTGCATCATGATACGACTGTAATGGTCTTGAGTCAGAGACTGAAACAGATGTCTAAAAATATGAAATAGATGTCTGAAAAATATGGAGTGGGGTCAAGCAGGTGTGTGATAGCCCCTCCCATACAATTCACAATTTACCTGATGACACCTTAAAGATCAACTGCACCATGTCAGTATTAAATAACATCTAGGTGGAAAAAATTAAGTTTTGCTTCTATCAAAACTAAACTGGCCATCATATACATTGTCTACAGTTAAGCACATGACAGCAGTGTCATTGCCACTCTGTACCAAATTTGCAAGCCACTCTTGATCGCTTCAATTCTGCAGACAAGTAATTCAGCCTGTCCTTGAATATTGCTGAGATAAAACTCAGATCAACCCATACTTGGTTAGTTAAATATTTTACCTCCAACATATGATGAAGGAGAAACTTTGGAATACGTTGAGCACTTCCAATACCTCACCAGCCACCTTTTTCCAATGGTCACCATTGACTAGATGATTCAACACCAGATAAGCAGAACCAGTTCTACAAACTATGGTTGCGAATAAAAAAAAGAGCTCCGCACGTCAACAACTGCCCGAGTGTACCAAACAGTTGTCACCATTGGCAAGACGTGGAATCTGTAGCAGTGTCTTACCTCCAGAAATACAAATATTATGCAAAACCTTGCCACGCATGCACAGACTCGCATCAAGTCCTGCTCATCCATCATGCCGGCACTGACCAACTTCTAAATTGGTTCTTGGTTGATCAATCCTGCAATTTTAAAGTTCTCATCCTGGTTTTCAAATCCCACCATAGCCTTGTCCTTCCTGACCTCGCAATCTCCTCCAGTCCCACAACCCTCCAAGATATCTGTACTCCTCTGATCTGACTTCTTGAGCATCGCTGACTTTACTCACTCCATTATTGCCTTCAGTTTCCAAGGCTTTGGAACTCCTTCCCTAAATGAACCATTCTTTCCTCCTTTAACATGCTCCTCAAAACATATTTTTAGTAATCTGCTCTAATATATAATGGTATGTGGCTTTCATGGGGGTTCTTGTTGCATTAAAGGCACAATATAAAATTAGGTTGTTGCTGTGGTTTATGGAAGGGAGCAAAAAGGCTGTTGTTATATTAATAATTCTATCAATCCAAATAGGTTTCAGGTGCAAGTCAACCAAAAAATAACATTACAATTAAAGAACCAAAAATAATAAATGCTGGATAATCTCAGCAGGTCTGATGGCATCTGTGGAGAGAGAAAGGAGCCAACATTTCGAGTCTGGATGACGCTCAAAATACTAGCTCCATTCTCTCTCCACAGATGCTGTCAGACCTGCTGAGATTGTCCAGCATTTTCTGTTTCAGATTCCAGCATCCGCAGTAATTGGCTTTTATTACAATTCAAGATCACTTGAGACGTTACATGAGATCCAGGCAAGAATGAAGTCACATTTTCGAAGCTTCAAACCAGTTTACTGCACCCCCTTGGAAAACAAATTGAAGAAAATTTCTGTTTTTTAACATTACCACATTGTGTTTTAAATCGCTCATGGGATGTGGGCGTCGCTGGCTGAGCCAGCATTTATTGCCCATCCCTAATTACCCTTGCTCTGCCATTTCAGAGGGCATTTAAGAGTCAACCACATTGCTGTGGATCTGGAGTCACATGTAGGCAAAACCGGGAAAGGATGGCAGGTTTCCTTCCCCAAAGGACATTAGTGAACCAGATTAGTGAACCAACAGATGGGTTGTTACAACAATTGACATGGTTTCATGTCATCATGGTCATCATATGATCTTTAATTTCAGATTTTTCACAGCATCAAAGAATCCCTACAGTGTAGGAAACCATTCGGTCCATCGAGTCTGCACCGACCCTTGGAAAGAGCAATCAACCTAGATCTAATCCCCTGCCTTATCCTTAAGGAACAATTTAGCATGGCACATCCATGTCACATGCACATCTTTGGACTGTGGGAGGAAACCAGAGAACCTGGAGGAAACCCACACAGACAAGGGGAGAAAGTGCAAACTTCAAACACCCGAGACTGGAATTAAACACGGATCCCTGGTGCTCCGAGACTAAACTTGTTATTGAGTTTAAATTTCACCATCTACCATGCTGAAATTCAAACCTGGGTCCGCAGAGCAGGTCCAGCGTCTCTGGATTATCAGTCCAGTGACAATGCCGGTAAACTAAAACATCCCACGTGTTAATATGACACTAAAAGCAATTTGCCAGCAAACACAGCTCTATATTCCTCGTCTTACTAATCTTTCCTACCAGAACACAAGAACTAGGAGGAGTATACCATTCAGCCCTTTGAGCCCGCTCTACAATTAAATGAGATCATGGCTGATCTTCTGCTTCAAAACCATTTCCTGCACTATTCCCATATCCTTTAACGTTTTTAATATGTAGAAACTTATCTGTCTTTCACATACTTAATGACTAAGCCTCCACAACGCTCTGCAGCAGAGAATTCAGAAGGTGTACAACCCTCTGAACAATCAGATTCCTCCTCATCTCAGTCCTAAAGGGCCTTCCCCTTTCTCTGAGATGGTCTCCCCTGATTCTAGACACTGCAGCCAGTGGAAACATCCTTTCGGCATTTACTCGGTTGTGTCCTGTAAGAATTTTCTACTTTTGAATGAAATCACCTCTTCTCCTTTTAAACGCGAGACAAAGGCCCAGTCTATTTAATCATTCCTCATTGGACAATCCCTACATCCCAGGAGTTAATTCAGTGAACCTTCGTTGCACTCCCTCCATGACAAGTTTTTCTTTCTCTAGGTAAGGAGACCAAACCTGCTCACTATGCTCCAGGTAAGGCCTCACCAAGGCTTTATATAATTGCAGCAGGACTTCCTTCCTCCTACACTCAAAACCTCTTGCATAAAGGTCAATATAGCATTTGCCTTAATTGCTTGCTGTGGCTGTGTGTTAGCTTTCAATGTCTCTTGAACCACCAAGTCTCTTTGAAGTTCAACATTATCCAGCCTCTCACCATTTACGAAATATTCTGCCTTTCTGTTCGTCCTACCATGTTGTATCCCATTGGCTAAATTTTTGAACATTCGCTGAGCCTCTCAAAATACCCCTGAAGCATCTTTGCATCCTTCTCGCAACTCACACCTCCACCTAGTTTAGTGTCAACGGCAAACTTGGAAAATTTACATTTACATCTCGCATCCAAATAATTGATATAGATTGTGAATAGCTGGGGCCCAAGCACTGATCCTTAGTCTATATCTCAACCACCTCTTTCAGTACACTGCGATGTTGATCATCGGGTTTGGGCAAATTATCTACACCAAGTTCCATTACTTTTTCCAGCACATTGTTTACAAATATTAATATATTGCCGTTCCTCTTTATGCAAGTCATAGAATCATAAAATTCACAGGCAGGAGGCTATTCGGCCCATCAAATCTGCACCAGCCCATGGAAAGAGCACCCTACCTAAGCCCACATCTCCACCCTATCCCCGTAACCCCACCTAACCTTTTTTTGGACACTAAGGGCAATTTAGCATGGCCAATCCACCTAAACTGTACAGCTTTGGACTGTGGGAGGAAACTGAAGGAAACCCACGCAGACACAGGGAGAACGTGCAGACTCCACACAAACAGTGACGCAAGCCTGGAATCGGACCTGGGACCATGGAGCTGTTAAGCAACTGTGCTAACCACTGTGCTAGCGTGCCACCCTTGATTATCCATTGTTTCTGGATGAATTGTCAGCAATGTGTAACTACTGCCTTGGGAAACAGAATTCCACCTTTCAGCTGCAGCACATGCTACCAGGCAACAGACAATGGGCTGGATTCTCCACCCCGCCTCGCCACATTTCTGCTTCACCCCGCCGGTGGGATGGTCCATTATGCCAGCTAGTCAATGGGGTTTCCCATTGAGGGGCAGCCCCACGTCTACAGGAAACCCCCGGGCTGCCGACAAAACGGAGCATCCCACCAGCGGAGAATGCAGCCCAATATATTTCCTCAGAATGCTTGTGAAATGTAAATATTTTCATTCCAATCCTTAGTAGACATAGGTCTTTAGCATAAAACATGCCATAATGTAGTACAAATTAGCACTAAAATTAGTTGCCCAATCTCGAGTAAGCAGTAGAAAGCAAATTACCCCATGGGTGAATTTGGCAAATGAGGCCAAGGTGAACTGTACCAGTGCTATCACAGATGTACATGGATTGAGAATTTCAAGATCAAACAAAGCTAGGCAATTGTTGGGGGGACTGAGGCTCTGACACAGTTGTTGCAGAGACAATCCTTAAAGAGATTTGAATCCTATTACAGCAAAGTAGGTTGATTCGAGCAGAGGAAAGTAAATCAGACATTTTAACATATAAATTAGTGTTCCATCCCTCTATTTCGTTTTTGAACATTATTTTTAAATGCAAGTCATTCGAAATCCAATTTTCACTCAAGTTTGTCATCTCAAAAGGCCTGACCAATAAACACTAATTTGCACTTCGCTGTAGGCCATCCAAGATTAATTTTCATTTACATCAAGTGGTTATAATTTTCATTTAGTGGGCATCTACAAAGTGGAGCTTAACACCACCCCGACAAATACTTCTATCAAAGTGAGGAAAGTAGAACAAAATGCTTTATTTTTGCAGTATTTAAATACAATTGAGGGTTGGATGGCATAGTGCATTAGAAACTAGCCTACAGTATGGCAAATCCACCCTACATTGATAGCTTTGAAGTCCCATTTACAGGTCTATTCCAAATGTCCTATATGAAGCATTGGAAAGAATTAATTTAGCTTTGAGTGGGTATGGGCTTGCATATAAAACTGACAGCACCGATATCCAACCTAACTCAAAACAAAGGATAATTGGCATGGGAAATAAAATTTAAAAATCTGTGATGCACCTCTCATACTGGATAAAGGCACAAACCAGCAGTTTTATTACTTAACATTTAAACTCGATTCTTTCCTGCAGTATGGCTCTTGGTCATTTACATTCATTTTTCAAGATAAAAATACAAAAGGAGCTAGAATTAAAACATTCTTCCTTTTTAGATTTGAATTTTTGTGCTCATCAGGTTAATGATCATTGACAAGCGGGTGAGTTATGAAGCAGTGGCTTCCCAAGTTATTAATTTATTTACTCAAGGTATTGTAAATGGATGAATTTGTAAAAACAAAGTTATTGACAAATGTATTTTTTATGTTGTAGGTCAACTGCTTTAATACCTTTCTCGACAATATTTGTAGGACATTTGGAAAAATGTTCAATAGTGATTACAAATGGAAACACATGCATGGCCCAAATCTTCTTAGTTATAAACCAATAGTTGCAAAGGGAAATCAATCATGAGTTTTATGAAAATAGTGTGTTTTTAAAAATATATTTCTCCAATTTCTCCTTCCCCAAATCCAATTATCTGGCCAAAACGTTAGCATGACAAATTAGCTATCCACGATAAGATTCAGAAAAATTTCAAAAGTTGGTTTAAACATCTTTTTTAAGACAAGACATTTCTTCAGGTTCAGGTTCACCATCCACCCGTTAAGGAAGCATACAATCCAAAATGCATTTTTCTGCTCAGTATCTCAGCAAACAGTAGTGAGACCAAGAATCACAACAGAGTGCAGCAGCTACTGGAATGTGTCATACAACACCACGGGCTTCTTTACTCTCAAGCGCAGAGTAGATATACACTATCAGACCAAGACACAGCCTCTAAACCAACAGATGACTTTACTCAACAAAAACAGTTTGAGAATCATACGCTTCACCATTCACCTTGATATAGGGAAATTTACAAGAAGTCACAGGATGGAGACAGACCATTTTGACCCAAGCAGCCATGTTGCCACTTATTATCCAAGCATCGAAGCAGTCCAGATTACATTTCATAGCATCACAGAATACTTCAGCTCAGGAAGCCATTCAGCTCGTCATGTCTGAACATCATGATTGAATCCGACTTTAACACATTCTCAGGCAGGATATTCAAGACCTTAACCAGTTGCTGCATAAAAAGTTATTTATCACATGGCCTTTAGTTTCTTCGCTGTTCACCCTAAATCAGTATCTTCTGGTTCTCAACCTGCCCGCTAACAGTGATCCACTGTCCAAAGCCCATGTGATTTTTAAGACATGTATCAAAATCTCCTCTCAACATCCTCTTCTCCGAGAACACCATCACCTTGTCCAGCCTAGTCATATAACTGAAATTCCTCACCCATTGAACCATCCTTATCAATCTTTTCTGTACGCTCGCCAAAGCATTCACATATTCCCTAAAGTCCGATGCCCAGAACTGGATGCAATACTTGAATACCCCAACAAACTTCAGCAGCTTCATCAATAACCTTCCCTCCATCATAAGGTCCAAAGTGGAGATGTTCGCGGATGATTGCACAATATTCTGTACCATTCACGTCTTATCAGATATTAAAGCAGTCAGTGTCCGTATGTAGCAAGACCTGGACAACATTCAGGCTTGGGCTGATAAATGGCAAGTAACATTCATACCACACAATCACCTGGTAATTGTTGCAATCACTTTCTCAAAGGAGAAAATCTAACCATCTCCCATGGACATTCAATAGCATTACCATTGATAAATCCCCTACAATCAACTTCCACCTGTTACCACTGACCAGAAACTGAACTGAATTAGGCATATAATTGCTGCGGTTAAAAGAGCAGACAGGGAATTCTGTAATGGCGAACCCGCTGTCTGACTCCCCAATGGCTGTCCACCATCCACAAAGCACAGGTCAGCAGAGTTATGGAATACTCTCTACTTGTGTATGAGTGCAGCTCCAACAACTCACAAGAACACCATCCAGGACAAAGCAGTCTGCTTGATTGGTATCCTGTCCACCACTTTAAATATTCACCCCCTCAACCACCTATCATGGCAGCAGTGTGCACCATTTAGAAAATGCAGTGCAGCAACTTACTAAGGCTCCTTCGACAGAATCTCCCTAACCCACGATCTCTAGCACCTGGAAGGACAAGGGCAGCAAATGCATCGGAACACCACCAAATTCCCCCACCAAGCCATACAACATCCTGACTTGCAACTATATTGCCATTCCTTCACTGCCACTGGATGAAAATCCTGAACAGCTCTGTGGGTGTAGGTACACCTGGATGCACTGGTTCAAGAACACAGCTCACTACCACTTTCCCAAGATGATTAGTGATGGGCAGCAAATGCTGGCCTAGCCAGCAGAGTCCACATTCCACAAAAGAATTGAGACTTAACCAGTATTTTATATAGGTTTGCCATAACATTCTGCTTCTGTACTCCACACCTTTAGTTATGAAGCCCAGGGTCCCATACACCTTATTATCCACTTTCTTAACCGTTCCTGCCACCTTTAACAACATGTGAACATATACCCCAAAATCCCACTGCTCCTTGCTCACTTAGAAATAGCTGGCTGAAAAGCAAGTGGACTTCCATGGTTTAAAAAAGGCTTCTCATAGAAGTTTAATCCAAAACATTAAGATATAGTGAAACAAAAGCTTGTCTTTTCCTCATCAATATTAAATGCAAGAAAATTTTTGATAATAGCATATGTTTTCCATGCAATTTAAAATCAACAGCTATATATCACCATTTAGCACTTTGCACATTCTACTAAAATTCCATAGAAATTTGTAATTTGTGAAATCCGCTGCAGCCAATTTGTGTGCACTCTGCACTCATGGTCTTTCCTAAAAAAATGTGTACTTGTGGGCATTAACCCCAACCCCCACACAGTTTCTAGTCAAAAGGAATCCAATTGAAAATATATATGAACCTAATAAATAAATATAATCACTATTAGTCAATTCTGTTACCCTGGTAAACACCTCATTTCTGCTTGGCATCTTTGTATGATGGCCTCTCCAACTTTTCACTTAAAATGACATAGGCATTAATTCAGATCTTGATACCGTGGAACAGTGCAACGATTCAGCAATGCACGCTTTCACCAGTATACTAGTATACTCAACACATATTATAAAAACAGCTTCTGACTTGTCTGAGGTTTCCACAGAAGTTGGTGTAGTAATGTTTTGATCGATATATCCAGCTAATTATTCCGGATTTAGGTATAGTGCCAGATTTACTTTTAATGTGCACACCTTAAAAGGTTGATGATCGAAACATTAAGCAAAAGCCTTCAGGGAAAAATAACTTCTATCTGATATTCCATTTTGTGGCAAATTTGTGATTCCATGAACACTTTCCCCAGATTACGAAAACCAGACATAAATGTGAATCGCATAAACTCACTATATGTTCAAAGTTTGCATAATTTTGTTTTGAGAAATTATAAACACAACCCTCAGTCAAAACTAACTGGACTTGCAATACATTCTGTGACACTGTTGCCATTTCTCTTTGTTGTCATTGTGCAATCTAACCGCACAAAGATCACACCTGCCCCCTTGTGGCTGAAAAATTAGAAAACAGCAAATCTGTCCTTCATAAACAAACCTTTGAAAACCTCCAGTAATATTGGTGGCACAGTGGTTAGCACCGCTGCCTCGCAGGAACACGAGTTCGATTCTGGCTTTGGGTGACTGTGCAAACTCCACACATTCATTCTTCCCGTATCTGCGCGAGTTTCCACCAGGTGCTCTGTCATTCTCCCACAATCCAAAGATGTTAGGTGGATTGGCTATGCTAAATTGTCCCGAGGGTTATGGGTGACGGGGATGGGGCGAGGAGCGTGCCTAGGTGGAGTTCTATTTCAGAGGGTCGAGGCAGACTCAATGGGCTGAATGCCCTCCTTCTGTACTGTACAGATTCTATGATAGCAACATACTGTATAAGACTAACCAGAACAATATATTCATGGATTTGCAGTCTTTGATTATGCAATTCTCCCTGAAATTGGTCCACTTTTGGCTTCCAGTTGAAACGCAATTGTTTAAATATTTCTCTTTTATGCACTGGTAATAAATTACCTTGAATGGCAACATGCACATCCCAGCTATGACATTATCACATTGGAAAATAGTCACACAATTAGCCAGTTATCAAGATTTTGGACAATAAAAGCTCACCTTTGAATGGGTAATTGAAAGTGTATCTACCCAGACACGCCAACCGCCCCACTCATATTTTATTGCGTGATAAAGCAATATCCGAAAGATAGCATACACCATCTCTGTTATTTTTTGTTCTTCAGAGTTCTTAGCGCTGACGAAGCAGAGAGATAACATCCACTCTTGCCACACTGAGCACTGAAGTAAACTCCTGCAACACAAAAATCATAGATCTGATTTTCTGGTAATACGAAAATCTGCAAACAAATCTTAAGTACACAAGGGAAATACAGAACAGAGAACAAACAGAGCAATTAACAGCATTTTTAAATTCAATTCCACAACAAAAAAAAGCCCAAGACCATAAGTCATGTTTCTCTGAATACAGTTTTATGAAAAAACAATCAATTTTAAAACATTTTATTGGAATTAAAGGAGGCAAAGCAATATAAATGATTTTGCAAACAAATTCTAAACTTGATGTGCAAGCCTTTAACAAAACACAGGCGTTTACCATTTACAGAAGATACAAGAATGATTGAAGCAGCCAGTATATCTACACCTACAAGGAATCAACATTCAGATATAGATTCATCAAAGGAATAGGAGCAAGATTTTCTTCATTTGTGTTTTATTTGCCACAAGTTATATGAATATCTACACAATGCCGAAGCACCATGGTTGCGCAGACGTTAGCACTGCTGTTTCACGGCAATGAGGACCCAGGTTCGAATCCCGGCCCCAGGTCACTATCCGTGTGGAGTTTGCACATTTTCCCCGTGTTAGCGTGGGTCTCATCCCCACAACCCAAAGATGTGCAGGCTAGGTCGATTGGCCATATTAAATTGCCCCTTAATTGGAAAAAACAATTTATTTTCAAAAATATACACAAACACATTTTTTAAAATTCAAATGAGGGGGGTTAGGCACATGCTACTTTACTTTTATCCAATGAAGTACTGTCAAATGTCACCTAAAACAAAGCCTCTTCAGACTCTAAAGAATCCAACTGTATTCCACATTACCATCCATTTAACTCCAAATCAAACTGAAATTCTACTGGAATAATTCCACTCTCAAAGAAAGTTGACAATCAGAATGTTTTTTAAACCAAAGCCAACTTGAGATTGTGGCATCTCTCTCCTTGTTCTTCAAAGATAGAACAATACAGCACAGAACAGGCCCTTCGGCCCTTGATGTTGTGCCGAGCAATGATCACCCTACTCAAACCCACATATCCACCCTATACCCGTAACCCAACAACCCCCCCTTAACCTTACTTTTAGGACACTGCGGGCAATTTAGCATGGCCAATCCACCTAACCCGCACATCTTTGGACTGTGGGAGGAAACCGGAGTACCCGGAGGAAACCCACGCACACACGGGGAGGACGTGCAGACTCCGCACAGACAGTGACCCAGCCGGGAACTGAACCTGGGACCCTGGAGCTGTGAAGCATTTATGCTAACCACCATGCTACCATGCTGCCCTTCACTATGGCGCATTCGGGCATAAGCCTACTTTTGAAAGAGCAGCAGCATCTCACAAACGTCATGGCAATGTCACTCCCCAGCTAGCTAGGAAAAGGAACATAAAGATCGTCCACATACACCCTTTCCTTCCAGATGTCGTCTTACCAAAGTAGACAGTATTGACAACTTATCAGTGGTTGAGCAGTTAGTTTGTAAACTCAAGACCTGCAGTCCTTCATTCAGTGGCACTAACAATGGTCTTGGAATATTTAACATACTGTCAAGTCAACATCGGCAAAATAGATGAAAACCCATCATTTGTCTCCTTTGTTGTTTGTTGTGTGCAAATTGGCTGCCACATTTGTCAACACATCAAACTTCAAAAGTGCATTGTTGACTGTAAAGCACTTGCAAAATACTATTATGAAAGACACCATGAAACATTTACTTTTTCTTACTATGCCATTCTAAAGCACCATTTATGTTATATTTATCAGGCATTTTCATAAAAATACCGATTTTACCCGCGAGACATTTTGGTGACTGTTGACCATGTGCAGGGTTCCACTGGTTTCCATCCACTAGTTTTTTCTCCTATCGATATTACTGAAGTCCACTTAACCTCGTAGTGCAAAGGGAGCACATACAACTCTTAGTTCACATATGTGCAATCAGCAGACACCTTACTTCACATGCCCTTGCTTTATATGCTCCACCTGCATCCAAAGCGCTGCATGCCAGCTGGCCTTTTCTGCTATGGAACACATCAGATGTAAGAAGTGCAACAGACTAATGGATAGAAAACTCGGTGCTGAATTGCAAAGCATCTGCACATTCCTGAGCCCCAATCTAAGCAAGCTTGTGATGGACAGATCCAACCAGAAGCTGCACGGAGTATGATGCAAGTAAATAAGTGTAAATCTTTCCTTTGTTTTTACCATTTGAAGTTGATGCCAGTTCCATGATATATGAACGATTAAGAATTGTCTATAACTCATTATGAAATATTCAGCATGTATTAAATAATTTAATCTTATTCATGGGGCACATGCCCGATTTCAATTTTGTGGCCCACTTTGAATAAGGAGGCCTAGGTTGCCCATCACTAGTGTACACAAGTATTTTCCATTATAATTTGTGCATATTGCTGAAGCAGTGCCACAGTAGCCACACCTGTTATTGGGCAGTGACTTCTAATGAACAGCATTGCTCTACAATGTATCTGGTAGAGAAAGAGGAATTGGTCCTCTTCATTCAAATGTTTCAAACTGCTTTCTGGTTCATGAATTATTGCGATATTGTAACACGTAACTCTGAAGCTCTTCAAATATCATTTTTAACGAAACCCAGGGTTGGGAGATAGCTCAGTAGGAGTATTTTTAAAAGACAGTAGACCAGGACTTCCGGTTGCGGCTATGCGGAGCTAAGCCGCACGTTCGGCAGCTCCCGCCAGGAACGGATCTTTGGGCTCTTTTTAGGGCCCCCAGCAGCACTTTTATGACGATTCCCGACGTGGGAAGGAGTCAGCAGCAGTTCCCCATCGGTGTATGGCCTGGACCAGGAGTGGGGCAAGCAAGAGAGCGGTGGCAGCGCCTAAGAAAAAGCGAGGGAAGAAGCACAAGATGGCGGTCGGCAGAGACCTAGAGGAATGGAGGCAGTGGGCGCAGGAGCAGCAGGAGACTCTCCAGCGCTGCTTTCGGGAGCTCAAAGTGGAGCTGCTAGAGCCGTTGAAGGCTTCCATTGACAAGCTGCTGGAGACTCAGACAGCCCAGGGGGTGGCAATCCGGGAGATCCGACAGCAGGCCTCTGAAAGAGAGGATGAGCCCTCAGCCCTCGCGGTAAAGGTGGAGATGCATGAAGCGCTCCACAAAAAGTGGCAGGAGCGGTTCGAGGAGATGGAGAACCGTTCGAGCCGGAAAAATTTGCGGATCCTGGGCCTCCCGGAGGGGTCGGACTTGGGAGCCTACGTGGTCGTCCTGCTGAATTCGCTGATGGGAGCTGGGTCTTTCCAGGGTCCCCTGGAGCTGGAGGGGGCCCACAGAATACTGGCAAGGAGGCCCAAGCCGAATGATCAGCCACGGGCGGTGCTGGTGCGGTTCCACCGGTTCGTTGACCGGCAGTGTGTGCTCAGGTGGGCCAAGAAGGAGCGGAGTAGCAGGTGGGAGAACGCGGTGGCGCGGATCTACCAGGACTGGAGTGCGGAGGTGGCTAAGCAGAGGGCTGGGTACAACCGGACGAAGGCGGGGCTACACAGCAAAGCAGTGAAGTTTGGCATGTTGCAGCCGGCGCGTTTGTGGGTCACCTACAAGGACCGACACTTTTACTTCGAGTCCCCGGAGGGTTGGGTGTGGGGGTCTGTATGTAACTGTGTTAATTACTGAGGGGGGCTTTCTGTTAAATGCTGGTTCTGTGTGGTTTTCAGGGCGGGCAGGGCACTGTCTTTTTGCGTGGGTTCAGTGGATGGGCTCGAGGTGGGGGGTAGATTTGTAGTGTGGGGAGCTGATGGTGGGAAGGGGGCTGGGGCCCCACGAGGGGCTTGGGCCGACAATGGGAGCTGCCTTAGAGGAGGCGGGGTCGGGCAGATGGAAAGCACGGGCTTTTTCCCGCGCTGCTGGTGGATGGGGGCGGGGTTGGAGCTGAGAAGTGCGGGCTTTTTTGTTCTTTTTTTCCCGCGTGAGAGCGGGAGGGGGAGGAGGAGAGCCTGCTGGTGGGCACTGGGGAGGAGTGGTAGCCCCAAGCTGGGAGGGGTCGGAGGAGTGGCGGGAGTTGCCGGTGTCAGCAGGAGTCAGCTGACTTAAGGGAGTATTATGGAGGGAGTAACGCGGTCAGGAGGGGTCCTAGCTTTGTTTTTGGGGGGGGGGGTTCCGGGTTGCTGCTGGAATGTCCAGGAAGGAGCTGGAGTATGCAGGGGGGGTCGGGATGGGGGTTTGCCGCTGTGGGGAACGGGCCGAGTGGGGGGCGCTGGCCAGTGGCGGGCAGGAGAAGGGTTATGGCTAGTCGGCGGGGGAAGGGGGCAGGGAGCCCCCTGATCCGGCTGATAACTTGGAATGTGAAGGGACTGAATGGGCCGGTCAAACGGGCCTGTGTTTACACGCACCTGAAGGGGCTGAAGGCGGACGTGGCCATGCTTCAGGAGACGCACCCGAAGGTAGCGGACCAGGTTAGACTGAGGAAGGGATGGGTAGGCCAATAGTTTCATTCGGGGCTGGATGCAAAAATCGGGGGGGTGGCGATCCTGTGGGAAAGTGGGTGTCGTTTGAGGCGTCAAATGCGGTGGCTGACAGCGGCGGGAGGTATGTGATAGTGAGCGGCAAGCTGCAGGAGGAGCGGGTGGTGCTGGTGAACGTATACGCCCCGAACTGAGACGGTGCGGGCCGCATTCCAGATCTGGAGACGGGGGGCCTGATAATGGGGGGGGGCGACACTTCAATACAGTGCGGGATCCCCCATTGGATCGATCCAGGTCCAGGACGGGTAGGAGGCCAAGAGCGGCTAAGGTGTTGAGGGGTTTATGGACCAGGTGGGAGGGGTGGATCCTTGGAGGTTTGCGAGGCCGAGGGCCAGGGAGTTTTCATTCTTCTCCCATGTGCATAGGGCCTATTCCCGGATCGATTTTTAAATTATGAGCAGGGGGCTGGTTTCGAGGGTGGAGGATGCCGAATATTCGGCGATAGTCATTTTGGATCATGGCCCGCACTGGGTGGACCTCGAGCTGGGGGAGGAGAGAGACCAGCGCCCGCTCTGGCGCTTGGAGGTGGGGCTGCTGGCAGATAAGGAGGTGGGCGGGCGGGTTCGAGGATGTATCAAGAGGTACCTGGAGGCCAATGATAATGGGGAGGTTCGAGTGGGGACGGTCTGGGAGGCATTGAAGGCAGTAATTAGAGGGGAGTTGATCTCCATCCGAGCCCATAGGGAGAGGAGAGAGGGAGAGGCTGGTGGGGAAGTTGGTGAGGGTGGATAGGAGATACGCAGAGGGTCCGGAGGAGGGATTGCTGGGGGAGCGGCGTAGTCTTCAGGCGAAGTTCGACTTACTGACCACCAGAACGGCGGAAGGTCAGTGGAGGAAGGCACAGGGAGCGGTTTATGAATATGGGGAGAAGGCGAGTAGGATGCTGGTGCATCAGCTCCGTAAGCGGGATGCGGCCAGGGAGATTGGTGGAGTTAACGATAGGGGAGGGAATGTGGTGCAAAGGGGGGCAGACATCAATGGGGTCTTCAGGGACTTCTACGGGGAATTGAGCTGGAGGAGCTGGTGAAAGGGATAGGGAGCATGCAGTCGGGGAAGGCCCCCGGGGCCGTATGGGTTCCCGGCAGAATTCTATAAAATGTATGCAGACCTGCTGGGTCCCCTGTGGGTTAGGACCTTTAACAAGGCAAGGGAGGGGTGGTGCTTTGCCCCCGACTATGTCCCGGGCGCTGATTTCCTTGATCCTTAAACGGGACAAGGACCCCCTGCAGTGTGGATCATACAGGCCGATCTCGCTGTTAAATGTAGACGGCAAGCTGTTGGTGAAGATCTTGGCCACTAGGATAGAGGACTGTGTGCCGTGGGTCATCCACGAGGACCAGACGGGGTTCGTGAAGGGAAGGCAGCTGAACACCAACATACGGAGGCTCTTGAATGTCATTATGATGCCGTCGGTAGCGGGGGAAGCGGAGATAGTGGTGGCGCTAGACGCGGGGAAGGCCTTTGATAGGGTTGAGTGGGGGTACTTGTGGGAGGTGCTGGAAAGGTTTGGGTTTGGGGAGGGGTTTTTCAGATGGGTGAGGTTGTTATACGAGGCCCCGATGGCGAGCGTGGCCACGAATAGGAGGAGATCGGAGTACTTTCGGTTATACCGGGGGACGAGACATGGGTTTTCCTTGTCCCCCTTGCTCTTTGCGTTGGCGATCGAACCCCTGGCCATGGCGTTGAGGGAGTCGAGGAACTGGAGGGGACTGGTGCGGGGTGGGGAGGAGCACCGAGTGTCGCTTTATGCGGATGACTTATTGCTATATGTAGCGGACCCAGTGGGGGGAATGCCGGAGGTGATGAAGATTCTCAAGGAATTTGGGGACTTCTCAGGGTATAAGCTCAATCTGGGCAAGAGCGAGCTGTTCGTCGTGCACCCGGGGGACCAGGAGGAGGGGATTGGTAGGCTCCCACTAAAAAGGGCGGAGAGGAGCTTTAGGTACCTGGGAGTCCAGGTGGCCAGGAGCTGGGGGGCCCTACACAAACTTAACCTTACAAGGCTGGTGGAGCAAATGGAGGAGGAGTTTAAAAGATGGGACATGTTGCCGCTGTCACTGGCGAGCAGGGTGCAGTCGGTCAAGATGTCGGTGCTCCCGAGGTTTTTGTTCCTGTTCCAGTGCCTCCCCATCCTTATCCCAAAGGCCCCTTTTAGGAGGGTCAACAGGAGTATTACAGGATTTGTATGGGCGCACGGGACCCCGAGTGTGAGAAGGGTGTTTTTGGATAGGGGCAGGGATAGGGGGGGGCTGGCACTGCCCAACCTCTGTGGGTACTATTGGGCTGCCAACGCAGCGGTGGTGCGTAAGTGGGTAATGGACGGGGAAGGGGCAGCATGGAAGAGGATGGAGATGGCGTCCTGTGTGGACACGAGCTTGGAGGCGCTTTTAACGGCGCCGTTGCCGCTCCCTCCAACGAGGTATACCCCGGTGGTGGCGGCTACCCTCAAAGTTTGGGGGCAATGGCGATGGCACAGGGGGGTGGTGGGGGTCTCGATGGCGTCCCCGATACGGGGGACTCTCGATGGGGACTCGCAATATTTGGGGTTGCAGCAGAGCCAGGAGTGCAGGAGGCGAAAGAGGCCGGTGTTCTGGCCTTTGTGTCCCTCGTAGCCCGGCGGAGGATTCTTCTTCAGAGGAAGGATGCGAGGCCCCCCAAGCGTGGAGGCCTGGATCAACGATATGGCGGGGTTCATCAAATTGGAGAGGGTGAAATTTGCCCTGAGGGGATCAGTACAGGGGTTTTTCAGGCGGTGGCAGCCTTTCCTGGATTTCCTGGCAGAACAGTAGGGAAAAAAGGCCAGGAGCAGCAGCCGCCGGTGGGGGGGGTAGTTTCGGTGGGTTGGGTTGAAGGGGCGTGTACATGTGTTCTTTGGTTATGACAGGTGTTAATCTCTTTCTTCTTTTTGTACTTAACCGGGGGGGGGGGGGGAGGTTGGTTCTTTTTTGTTTTTCTTAATTGTTAATATTTTTGTTTTTTGTTAATATTTTCTGTTATTGATATTTTGTGAAAATCTGAATAAAAATTATTTTTTTAAAAAAGACAGTAGACCTTAACTTCCCATGCAGTGGCAACTGAGTCGATTGCCGCTCCATTCAAAATGATTTAAGTAAAAATCCAGGCAATCCTATCTCAACTGGCCTCCCAACTCAGGCCAGGTGAGATACGCGTGCACTCCTGGGGTATTCTGTGCAGAGCAGCTCAGTCACAGATAAGTATGCCAACCCCACTTTTTGACAGCACTAGTTGGTGTAAACCAGCTAAGTTGAAAGGTCCAGCCAAGCTTCACAGGACTTTGAAATACCAGAGAGAATTTCAATCTGCTCAAAAGAATTTTTGTCTGCTCAGCCTCAAGTTCACCTATTTGGATTCCGTTTTGGTGATTGTCATTTAGCAACTTTTCATCCCATCTGACACTTCACTTTGCTCATTTAACTGTCACCTTTTTAGTAGGTTATAAAAAAATTCCAGTATTTATGATTGCATACCATTAAAATAATGTTGAACTACTGTTTGGACTGAGTCACTGTCTTGGATTTGCCTAGGAACAGCAGTAACATTTTTTTAAATTTTCCTCCTTGTTCACATCCATAACAACAAATAATTAACAATAACAAATACAATGGCAATTCCCTTGCCAACAATCTCCTCATCCCACCACCCTCAAATAGCTCCCAACATTTTGAATACAAAACACCAATGAAAAAGAATCATCATTAATTTACACATTCCAAATACCCCTGCCCCTAATGTTTGATGTTATCCAATTCGTGAAAATGCATGATGAACAAGGCCCATGAGTTGTAGAACCCTTCCATCCTCCCCCTCAACTCGAACTTTACTTTCTTGAGTGTTGGGAACTCCAGCAGGTCCCCCGCCACGCCAGGGCACAGGGCGAAGAAGCCGACCTCAAGCCCAGCAGAATCCGCATTCGGCCAATCAGCAAGGCGAAGGGCAAGGCATCTGCCTCCGCACCCACTTCCAACCCCGGCCTATCTGACACCCCGAATATGGCTTCTAGGAGACCTGATTAGAGTCTCACATGCACCACCCTTAATTAACCTGATTGATATTTATTGTCACATGTACCGAAGTACGGTGAAAAGTATTTTTCTGCAGCCAAGGGAACGAATACAGTACGTACATAATAGACAAAAGAATAACCGGCAGACTACATTGACAAATGGTACATCAACAAAGAGTGATTGGTTACAGTGCGGAACAAGGGGCCAAACAAGAGCAGCATAGGGCGTTGTGAATAGTTTTCTTTCAGGGAATAGATCAGTCCAAGGGAGAGTCATTGAGGAGTCTAGCAGCTGTGGGGAAGAAGCTGTACCTATGTCTGGATGTGTGGGTCATCAGACTTCTGTACCTTCTGTCTGATGGAAGGGTTTGGAAGAGGGAAAAGCCTAGGTGTGAGGGGTCTCTGACAATGCTGTCTGACTTCCTAAGGCAGCGGAAGGTGTCGACAGAATCAATGGGAGAATGGCAAGCTTGTGTGATGCATTGGGCTGAGTTCACCACACTCTGCAGTTTCTTGCGATCTTGGGCTGAGCAGTTGTCATACCAAGCTGTAATAGGATGCTCTCTGTGGCACATCTGTAGAAGTTTGAGAGAGTCGATGCAGACATGCCAAATTTCTTTAGCTTCCGTAAGAAGTAAAGGCGTTGTTGGGCTTTCTTGACTGTGGCATCAATGAGAGTGGACCAGGACAGACTGTTGATGATGGTGACCCCCAGAAACCTAAAGCTAATCGCCCATCGCCACTTCAGAGCCATTGACATAGGCGGGGTGGGGGGGGTCGTACTACCCTTCCTGAAGTTGATGATCAGTTCCTTGGTCTTTCCAACATTTAGTGATGGGTTGTTTTCGGTACACCAAGCAACCAAGTGATCAATCTTCCTTCCGTAGTCTGATTTGTCGTTGTTTGAGATACGACCCACCAGTCGTATCATCTGCAAACTTTGGATTGGAGTTGAATCTTGCCGCAGTTTTGGGCAGGACCAAAACATATGAACATGATTTGCACCTCTTCTCCTCCCCCTCACCCCCCCCCCCCCCCCCCCCCTCACCACCCCCCCCCCCTCACACCCCCCCTCACACCCCCCCCAAAACCCACCCAAACAGCATGCGGTAAGGTTAATCTGTGGCCGCCAGTCAAGGACGACTAGTTGCTGGGTAAACACTGGTGACTCTTGTGAACGAACGGTCAATCAATGTCAGAAATCTAAAAGCATAGAATAAGTGTGTGGGATGGGTGAGAAAATAAAAGTGATTTATAGAGATTACTAAATAATTTGTCCAAACAAAAATCAAACATCATGTTTAAGAAAATCATAATGTGGGCGTGATTACTTCATTCAGATCAAAAAACTTGAAATTTAATCAACAGCAAATTTACCTCCTGTTTTCACGGCTGTTGTTAAAGAGTTTGATCATGTCAGATAAGAAAACACGACGAACCTCCATAGTTTCTAAAAGCGGAGGAGAATTCCTCAATATTGTCGCAATCACTTTCAAGATTTCTGGAAAAAATGGAAATCACAGTACAGAGTCAAAAGTAATGGAATTTGCAAAGCAATAAGTACTTTAAAAGATCATATACTTAACAATTGAACAATTGTTATTTTGATTATCTGTCAGTCTTAGACTGCAGGGTATCAAGAAAAGTTGTACTGTCTTTTCACATAATTCAACAAATGTTCCTGGCTCAAAAGTAGCACTCAAATTATGGAATTGCGTTAAAGTCTCTTATAAAACTAGTTCTAATTGGTGTTTGGCTCTCAAAGGGAGATCCTATTGGATGTCAGCTGTCTTAAAAATCCTGGAGAAATAGACATTTCCTTCAACCTTCATGAAACAAATGAGACATTCCAGGGTGACGCAAAGAATAGATGACTCAATGTTTGCCAGATTTCAATGTTAGACCAGAGAGAGGATGCAGGTTTCTGTTCAATGGAATAATTAAAGTGTGGATGAAAACATCTTCAGCAGATCTGATTATTATAGACGGTAAATTGGAATAAAAATAATGGATGAATGATCCCAAGAATGCACGAGGAATAGTTAATAGGTCCTCAGATATGATTCAAAGCATCATTATGCTGTGAACTGCCCAAAGTGAATGGGCAGGGCCTTCAGAATGACACATGAAGAGAATTCCAAGGAAGAGGATCAAGATATCGATTAATCTGAACATATCATACTGGTCCTGTAATGAATGTGAGAATCTTTCTATATCAGCAGTATGTGGGTCAGATTGGTTAAAAATGTTATCTCGATTCCCTAATGCAAGGTTAAGGAAAAAAAAGTAGTACTTTCTTTAGATTTGCAATGACACCATCTTGAAGTCAGTAAAGAGTTCTAATTCCATGCGAAATGGCAAGACTAAGTCATTTTATAAGCATCAATGACATCTCTAAGGGAGATACTGGGCAGTTAAGTAAACCTTGTATGAAAAAGGCATACATGGTGCTTGACATGAAGCATAATACGGTAATTGTTAGAAAATCGGTTAATATGCAATTTACCCAGTTAGGACATTAATGTATTTCTTGAGCAAAACCTGATGTTTCTCAGTGTTGGGTAAGTATCAATGGCATCCGATGATGTGAATTAGAGAGAATACAACCAGTTAAACAGATAATTTGCTCACCCTACTTTATCAAAGGTCAAAAGAACCTAAATAAAAGATGCAGGTGTGGTTGATGGAGTTTACAAGGACAACAGAGAATCATGAAATCTGTAAGAAGTATCTGAGGATGCCACTGCATCCTACTGTAAGCCTTCCAATGACATGACTTAAATGAGGCAGCTTACATGGATCTAAAGATGCAGAAATACTTTCATTATACATTTTCTCAAACTGGTGACTAGATGTAGTCTTTCCACACTAATACATAGGGACAAAATAATTATTATAAACAAAATCATGCAGGAATGGGTAGAGGTCGGATTGGAAATCTGAAATATAAACAGAAAATGGTGATCATGATGGTCTGATGAAGGGTCATCAAAACCTGAAATGATAATTCGGTTTCTCTCCACAGATGCTGCCTGACTTACTATTTCCAGAATTTTCTGTTTTTATTGCAAGTTGGAAACTGCATGGCATGGGAAGTTCATGCAAAGAATTCACTCCGGTGGTAGAAGTGAATTGTCATCAATTAGTGTATGGAATCATAGAATACATACCATGCAGGAGGTCATTCGGCCCATTGAGTCTACACCGACCCTCTGAAAGAGCACCCTACCTGGACCCACTCCCCTGCCCCGTCCCTGTAACCCCACCTAACCTTTGAACACTAAAGACAAGTTAGAATGACCAATCCACCCAACCTGCACATCTTTCTACGAGAGAAAACCAGAGCACCCGGAGGAAACCCATGCAGACACGGGAAGAATATGGAAACTCCACAAAGTCACTCAAGGTTGGAATTGAACCTGGGTCCCTGGCCTTGCGAGACAGCAGCTAATCACAATCACCATGCCGGCCCTGGTTGAAATCCAAAATTGCTTTCGATTCTGTATGACAGTCCTCCTGTTCCAAAAAGTACTATAATTAGCTCAATTTTTTCTATGCATCTCAATGCTATACATTCAGGAATATGAGCGCTTAACAAGGCTGAGGTCTCAGAAAAAATTCAGAGAACGCTGAGGCAACGTACAAGACCATCCAAGACAGATTTCAGAAGACTATCACAGACAGAGTCATAGGTAATGGAAAGGCTCCAGTAAGGTAATAAATAGGCCAAAATTGTGTGGCTTAACGCAACAAAAATGGCGATCCATCTTTTAATTCTAATTATTCGGTAACATTTTGGACTCCAGACACCTGATAGGAGTAAACGAGAATCCTTGTACCTCAAATGCTCCAGTGTTTTGTGATGAACATCATGAGGAACTGAGTAGAGTAGACTAAAGGATGGATAGTGGTAACGAGTGACCATGATTCACATGGTGGAGCTATCATATCCACAGGCCAATTGCACAGAATGGATATTGAGGGGACATATATCACAGATAGATCTAGTGAATGGAGGGTTGCAGCAGCTGTGGGACTTGCAGGAAAATTACTGGAAGGTTTAATGTCTAGGAAGTGACTCATGTCAGAAAACGTTTACGTGGAGGAGAAAAAGCCTGCAATAATGCAAGTGGGAGATCTCAGTGTTGGTCTCAATAGACATAAAAGTGAAAGTAGAGTTCATTGCTTGAATAAATTAGACAGTCCTTGCAGGTGAGTCTTACAAGGCTAAAGCAAGGCCATTTACTTGGGGTTTTGAAGTGTGGAATACACATATTAAAGTAGACACTTCAACAGCTGGAAAATTGATCTTAAAAATATTTTTTTTTCCTTCGGCAATATATCCACAGGAGTGTGGAACAATTGTCAACAAAGCTCCATTTGCTCAGGGCAATACTTTTCAGAAAGAAATGTTTCCAAGCAGCAAATGCATAAAGAAAACAAGGGAAACTAAACATGGCCTGAATGATGTATCCAGGATATGGTACTTTTTAGCAAGATGAGATTTGAAAATAAGCTGTGTTCAACTAAAAGCAGATCCTACATTATTTTAGCAGTACCATAAGGGAATCTTCTGGGTGCCTTAATGATGAATGTTGGCTTCTTATAGGGTTATGGCCCTAAGAGTAGAGTAAAAATAAAATTGGAAATCAGGTTTGTGGGGCTTGTAGTCACTTTGATATTAAGCAAAGGAGCTGGGGAATAAATTTACAGGAATAGTTCTATTTAGAGCATTCTGGTTAATCCCAATATCACATCACATGAAGATGACGTTATGTCAAAAGAACAGATAGAGTAATTGCAAAACTTGACTGGTCAGTTGAACTGCTGTGCACTCACTAGCCCAGATGCTAGTTTTGAAATATTGGAGCTAAGTATTCAAATGAGTATATTAAATGTTTCAAGGGCAAATTAAACATTAAGTTAATAAATCATTTAGGGAGTAGTTAAATCTAGACAAATATATACTTAAATTCCCATCCTTAGGTGATCAAAGAACGATGAAGCTAGCCATATTTAGTACCTTAATATGTCTAATGGGTAGCCTGGTGCAGCTGGTTTCATTACATTTCTTACAGGTAGAAGGGAAAATGCTGTCCTTTACCTTGGAAAGCGAACAAAATACAAAAGCATTGCTTAAAGTATTTTGGCTGTTGATCCACTGGTTCTTGTGGAGGCAGTAGATATGGAATTCTATTTTGCATTGAATAAGATGAAACTTGTTTCAAAATGTTTACACATATAAATTTGTTTTTTTTTAAAGGGAGAGAATAATATGTCAAAATTTACAATTAAGAACTTTATTTATCTAATCTATGAAAATTAATGATTATTGCAGCAAATTTCTCAAGCCCCAATAATTTCTGGTGTTATACTCTGTCCTCCAGTGAAGCTTTTTGATGCCTACCAGTGAATTCCTTCACATGTTTTTTCTTATTTTCACCGAGACCGATTCTCCATCATGATCTTCTGAACCAAAATAATTTTTCGCTTCTCGGAGAATCGCGTGCCGCCGTCGGGCCGGCGTGGTGCGATTGCGGCGATTCTCCGGCCCGGCGCGGGGTTCAAAGAATCTTGCCCATGCTGATTGGGCGGCAGTGGTTAGCACTGTTGCTCCACAGCGCCAGGGTCCCAGGTTCAATTCCCGGCTGGGTCACTGTCTGTGCACTATTGCACTGATCGCATCCTTTAACAACAGAGCTATCACACATCGTTTTTCTTTCTTCTCATCTATCTGCCATGTCAAATACTCTTGAATATTCAGTTCTAAGCCTTGGTCATCTTGTAACCACATTTCTATCACATCATATACATTTACTTCAATTTGTACAACCAATTCATCCATTTTGTTACAAATGTGGTGTGCATTCATATAAAGAGGCCTATCGGGGTTGGCCACATGCCAAGAACAAATCAGTTACCTGACATCACTTTTCCTCTTTTTGGGCAAAGTACACTGGCACAACTTTCATTCATAGGATCAACTTCTGCTATATTCTCAATTACTTCCTCAGCCTTCTAGAGTGAAGGTCATCAGGGCTTAGTGCCTTTTCCACTTTTGAGTTGTAGCAGTGTTATTTAATTTCCCCAGTTAAAAACATCACTTAATTCAATCCAAAAAGTCACCGGCTGCAATCATCAAAGCTACTGCCAGGATTTTATGTTTGTAGGAGCTCAGACAGCAAACAGGGTCATAACAATGGACATAAATTGGATGGTTTTTTTTTACTGCTTACGTGGGTTTTGTATCTTCACTGATGAATCTGGGTCAGGATGCTGCTTATGCATAACTTGAGTACAAATCTGCTCAGTCAAGATCTTTAAAAAAAAGAGTTAAGATATTAACAAATTGATCATGAAACAATGCCAGTTCCAATACTTTTGCAGTCAAGAAAAAAATTCCAAACTGAAGCATCTCATAAAATGAAATCCTTGCAAATATTTGTTTTATCATATATCTCAACTGAAACATCAAGAGTTACACTAGTCTCAAAAAAATACACCAGACAATATAAAAAAAGAGTTGGAAGTGAGTCGAGTGTCAGAAAATTAAGCAATTATGATCTCATACTGTGAATAAAGCGCAAGCACCATTTTAGTGTATATACAGAATCCCAACACTGATTTATAGACAAATTCACCCCAACAATTTGTTATCCTGCTAGTTGATACCGACAGAAACCTAGTACAACATGGTGAAGCTCCAGTTCTAACAAAATGACAAATTGTAGATCTGTAACTGAATGCCATTCAGGCTAGTTACTGTAACACTTCTGGTCTTTCCTCATATAGGGATGAAAGAAAGCTAATGATGCAAGAAAGGAGTTGCAGAATAGTGGCGCATCATCAGGTTATGCAACAGAGAAATAACATGTAAGTTTCTAATTACTTCACTTGCTCAGTTTTCAATTTTAGCCTACTTTACCAAGTGCCAAGCAAAAAACATAATAGTGGGAGGATGGTCATTACCAAAATAACTGGGGGTTTTTTACAGACCAATAGTAAGCTCATTTTATGTTCTTGGCCATGTTACACTACACACGGAAATAAGATAAGGGGAGAGAAAATCTGTTGTAAAAGAATCTGCAGAACTATTTATTTTCTTTATTTATTTTCACATTTCTAACTCCGTCATCAGCGCACTGTTCATAGGTAAATCTTAAACATCACGTGACCAATCCTGCAATTCAGGCTCACAGACATAAAAGAAGCATTCAAGCTGAAGCTTCAACTGCAAGAAACTGCACTGGAGCCTTATAAAAAGGTCACAAGCTGAGAATTCTGTGGTGAGTTAACTCACCTCCTGGCTCCCCAAAGTCTGTCCACAACTAACAAAGCATAAGCTACGAGGGTGATGGAATATTCTATGCCTTCCTGAATGAGTGCAGCTCCAACAACACTCATTCAGAAAGGTTAACACAATCCAAGACAAAGCAGCTCACTTGATTGGCACCCCATCCACCACCTTAAAAACATAAACTTCCATCATAGTGGCAACAGTGTGCATCAAATACAAGATGCACTGCAGTAACTCGCCAAGGCTTCGAAACCCACAAACTCTACCCATCCAGAAGGATAAGGGCAGAAGACGCATGGGAACAGCATCACCTGCAAGCCCCTCTCCAAGTCACACACCATTCTGACTTGGAACTATTTTGCTGTTCCTTCATTGTCAAGAGTCAAAATCCTGTAAATCGTCCCCTAACAACCACTGTCAGTGCAACCACACCAGATGGACTGCAGCAATTCAAGGTGACTCAGCATCAACTTCTCAAGGGCAATTAGGGATTTGGAACACATGCTGGCCTTAGCAGTGATGCTCACATCCCATAACATCATCTTACTGCATTCCAAGGTCCTCATCCAAGATCTCAGCATATTTAAGAGTCTGATTGATCACAAATCACAATACGATGCATAGCTCACATCACAACATTTGTCTGCTGTTCTCCCTTCTCCACTTCAATATCTGCTGGTGTGCCACTTTACAAGATGTACTTTAATAGCTATACCAACTGCAGATGTATGTGCATTTACAAGGTCACAATATTCCGACTTGCATTCTAATTAAGTGAAAGACTTGGCATGCTCATCATCAGTAGCCTAGGGCTCTGTTCTCTTTCTTTTGGAACTCCAGCATGCTGTATTCTTTCAAGAATATTTGTACACTCTGCAGCCACAGTGCATTGTGGAGGGAGGGAGTGGATTGCCATGGCGACTGACTCACCACCTGACACCTCAAAGTCCTTCCACTATCTACAAATGAAATGAAATGAAAATCGCTTATTGTCACGAGTAGGCTTCAGTGAAGTTACTGTGAAAAGCCCCTAGTCGCCACATACCGGCGCCTGTCCGGGGAGGCTGGTACGGGAATCGAACCGTGCTGCTGGCCTGCTTGGTCTGCTTTAAAAGCCAGCGATTTAGCGGAGTGAGCTAAACCAGCCCACAAGTCGGGGTGTGTCACAATATGCTGATGCTCATCATCATTCAAAACAAAGCAGCCTGCTTGACTGGCACCTATCCACCTTTAACATTCACTCGCTCCACCACAGGTGTACCATGGCTGAACAGTATACCATCAGATCCACTGTTGTGGTTTGCCAAAGGCTCCTCCTGCAGCACTTAACAACTCCCTGACCTCAATACTTTTTGGGACAAGGACAGCAGACTCATGGGAACACCACCCCCAATCATTCCCCTCCTAGTTGCACACCATCCTGACATGGAAGCATATTGCCGTTCTTTCAGTCAAGAGTCAAAATCTTGGGCTTCTTAGTTAATAGCACTGCAGGAGTATCTACAGCACACAGACTGCAGCAATTCAAGAAGACGGTTCATCACCATAATCTTGAGGACAATTAGGGATGGACAATAAATAATGGTCTTGCTAGCAACGCCCACATCCCAAGAACAAATTTATTAAACAAATAAATTCAGATTAGCTATGCTAGTGGAGTGCTTTAAAATTACATTTATCATGAGAATGTCGCTTTAAGAAATGTTTGGCTGCTCATATTACTGCAGTGATGTCAGTGTGTGGGTGGAGCTGGGCAGTCTGTAAGCTTTTTACTTTCATTTTAGGCTGTTTGCTGCAGGGTGTGTTTCAGTTTCATTTTCAGTGTTGGAGCTGAAGCCAGGCAGAGCAGGTGTACTGTTGATCTCTCTACCATGAAAAGACTATCTTTTGATCATTTGGTGAATTCAGAATTATAAAAGTGTTCAGTAGTGAATGTAAACCTGATGTGCTTCTGTTAAAAGGTGTTTCTTCTGTCTTCTGGATGTTGTTTGGGAAGTTATTGAGGATTACTTGGTGTTGTATTCTTTGGGGGTTGTATTTGAATTGATGGTTGCTAAGATTTTCACTATGTTTCAAAAAGGTTAACTTGAGTTCATAGAATAAACATAGTTTTGCTTTAAAAATTACTTTTCCATTTCTGCTGTACCACACCTGTAGAGTGGGGCCATGTGCCCCCCCATACCACAATCTATTAAAAGTTGTGGGTCAGATGAACTCCATGATACACTTTGGGGTTCTCTGAACCCTGGTCCATAACACATTTTAGTTATAAAATAAATCTCAGTAGGCCATTAATGAACCAAACTCTCAGTTTACAACATTTCATACTATGAGAAATTATGAAATTACATGGAGGAGAAGATTCTCCATGAATAAATTTGAGGTGCACCCACCAGACTACAGCTCACCACCTAGAGATTTAAATAATGAAAAATTATTGTACTACTTTTCTTTACCCTTTTGCCGTCATGCCCTTCTCCTACCCTCCCAATTCAGTTTCCTCAAGCTGGGGCATTGCACACAGGGGTCATTCCTGAACACCACTATTGTCACTCCTCAGATAATTCTGAAGAAATTATACTTTAGTGCCGAATGGAAATACTTCCCAAATTCCAATGCCAGCTGTGTAACTACCAAGCCACTCAACTTCAATTTATATAAAGGTAAATTATGCTGTTGTGTTACTTCTTACATCACATGATTATTTGTGGAACTCTATGAATCAGTTGAATAAATCAGAATTAAATATATAATGTAAAATTCCCATCAGAATTGCATTCAACAGGGCAGCACGGTGGCGCAGTGGTTAGCATTGATGCCTATGGCGCTGAGGACCCGGGTTCGAATCCCGGCCCTGGGTCACTGTCCGTGTGGAGTTTGCACATTCTCCCCGTGTCTGCGTGGGTTTCGCCCCCACAACCCAAAGATGTGCAGGTTAGGTGGATTGGCTACGCTAAATTGCCCCTTAATTGGAAAAAAAAAAATTGGGTACTCTAAATTTTAAAAAAAAAAAGAAAAAAAAAAAAAAAAAAAAAAAGAATTGCATTCAACATAGTGAAACTGTTTAACTGCAAAATCTGACTTTATGGTAGGTTACACATTATGGCAAAAATAGTTGAAATGAAATTAGATATATTGAAATCAAACTTGAACCTACTCAGATAGTGTTTCTACATTATTTAACCAAGTGTTACTTTGATTTCTTAGCCCTTACCTCAAATAAGACATTATATGTAGTCATGGTAGTTATGTTGGTGTGCAACATCAACCTTTCTGCCAACAAGGAGAACAAACCATGTCCAAGCATGATTTCAGCTTTACGCCTATAACAGAAAGCAGTACACTTAGAAAACCTTAGTTACAAACTCAATCTCAGAGCAGTAAGCAAATGTGTGTAATTTGCAGATAAGGATTTTTGATCCTTTAATGTTTAAGCTTTAAACCAAAATATCCAGCCAGATTAAGAAAGAAACGACACATTGCAGGCTACAAAGGGATATCTTAAAGCAATTCTGGCTGTTTCACTGAGGAAATCAGTTAAATAAAAGTACGTACTTTGGAGCAAGATGTTTCAGAAAGTATCCCAACACTTTTAACGCTTGCACTCGTATCCCTTCATTTTTTGAAGCCAGCAATTTATAGATGATCCTATAAAATGATGACATAGAACACAGTCACAAATTAATTGGAATAGGCGCGTTTAAGATTCTAGTCAACTCTGGATAACCAGATGTCAAACTGAAAGAATCAATCAAGAAATCACAGTTCAAATGTTAAAATTCTCTGTCTTTTCTCAGATAACATGTTATCAGCATTAGCTGTGTTAATTAAAGATAAGGAAAGAATCGGCATCACAGAAAAGTAATGTTTTACAATTGTATCTGTATAGTGTCTTTAATGTTGTAAAATGTCCAAAGGCACTTCACAGAGCATTACAAAGCAATGTCTGGCACCATGCAACTGAAGGAGATATTAGGACAATTGCTTAGTCAAAGAGGTAGGCTTTAAGGCGTCATAAAGTAGAAGAGAGAAAGTGAGACAGAGGCGCTTGGGAAATCCCAGAGACCAAGACCAGGCAGCTGATGGTATAATATCCAATGCTGGAATGCTGACAATCAAAGATGCACAAGAGGAAAGAATTGGAGGAAAATAGAGATCTGAAGGCTCGAGAGGTGCAGAGGAAGTTACAGCAATGGGGAGAGTCGAGACCATGGAGCAATTTGAAAAGAAAACTATAAAATCAAAGTGTCGCTAGATTGGAAACCAGCATAGGCCAATGAGCACAAGGCTGATGAGTGAAGGGGCTTGATGCAAGTCAGGTTATGGACAAAATAAAATTTGGACAAGCCCCAGTTTATGGAGGACTCTCATTTCGGAGATGATTAATTCAATCCCACTCCAGAGATTTGAGCACCTTTTAAGGTCAATTTTGGTACAGTACTGTGACTATGGGTGATTCCGGATTCCTTTTTGTCATTTGCTTATGTTAACGTGCGGGCTAATGTCTGGGGTTTGGTGGGAGGATGTGATTGTTGTTTTTGATATGGGGATTAATAGTACGTTCATTACTGATTATTGTTGGGTATAAATTTGGGAGAAAATGTGAAAAAGGAGAATAAAAAATATTTTTTAAAAACTTTAGTACAGTACTAAGGGAGTTCTGCATTGTTTGAAGTATCTGCACCATCTTTTGGTTAAGATGTTGAACCAATAGATCATCTGCCCTCAAGATGATGTAAAATACCTCACTAGATGAAAGTAGTACAGGTAATTATTGAGCCTTCCTTGTCAAAGTTTATCATTCAGAGTCTACCTCGGCATCATTTATTGCAATGCACAATTAACTAGGTCAGTGTAAGCCAGTGAATACTGAGCTGATGAATTAACTGTACTTAATATGAATAAGGATGCGGACAGCAGAGTTCTGGAGGAGTTCAAAATTTATGGAGGTGGAAGATGGGAGACAGGTCTAAAGAGCGTTATAGTAACCCAGAGTAGATCTCCAGTCAGGTTGAACAAAGTTGTTCATAAACTGCCTGAATGTTGAAGTAAGAAAAGAAAGAGAATTAGGAGTATTACGTTTTTATTTAATGTGCTTCAGAAAGGATCTTTTATAATTCACACAATAATGTAATTCCTCTTCAATCATTAAATCATCAAAAATCTATACTTTTCAAAGCACTTTCCCAACAGGATTTGCAAAAGTTTTTTATTTGCATATGGTTCCCATAGACTTGTGCTATAAACATTTTCAAGCATTAGCTGATGAATTAACAAATGAAGGCATTGAAAAGTTATGATCTAAATACCCAACAATACAAATTTCAAGTCCTTAACATGTTTTGTTTCATTCAGGTATAAACAAGCTCCAGAGACAGGTAAAAAGCATACTCATTTAACATCATAAGACCATACCGCATTCCATTCCGCTGATCAAAAGCAGGAATCATGGAACCTGGATGCTCAGACATCAGAGCTACAAGCAGCTGTAGAACATCCATTAGATTGTCATCCTGAAATAAAAGACAAACCTTAAAATCTATTACCAAAAATGAGGCCAGATTCACAAGGCAATAATTTTGCCAGCAATGAATGCCCTCATCAAGAAAATTTAAAGGCCATATTTCAGAACATAATCTTCTGTTTCTTACTAAATTTAATAACATGGAATCAAATAAATTTAGCAACATGGAATTTGAAATTAATTCAAGTCTTAGATTGTATATTGTGTGCACAGACAGAATTTGTCTTCCTTCAGTAACCTGCAACAAATCTTTTTTGATCCTGTATTCAAAATATTGATCAAAGATTGTTAGTAAAACAAAATGAAAACCGGGAGTTCATTAAGCACTGCTGTACAAAGTAGCAGATACTATTTTTGAATCCATTTATTAAAAAAAGTTTAAACTTTACAGGATTTTTCATAAATATTAGATTATGATTTGAAATATTCTTTATCACATCTTAAATTATCAAGCAACTTGATGATTTAGGAACTTGATGATTTAGGAAAACAACAAATCTGATTTCATAGACGAGAACTCCTGAAGCAAATATACTAGGCCTCACACATTAATTTCCGGAAAGAACTGAAATCTTCTCTTTAGCGATTTCTCTCTAACGAGTACATTTCTCCACCTAAGAAACTTCATGTTACTGGTCATAAGTTCTGTGAATACTTGCGTGTCTGATGAGCTCGATTCGAGAGCCGCATCTTCAACCGCACACTTGGCAGGTGTTTCTGGGAGGTGGGATCATCCTTGCACTTCTTAGGCTCCTTTTTCAGGCCTCCTCTTGCTATTGGGTGTCCTCAAAGAATTGTGTCCCTTCAATCAGGAGGTTCCTTCAAGTACGTCTCTTCTGAGTGAGGGTCTCCCAAACATTTATGTCAATGTTGCATTTCTTGAGGTAAACCTTCAGGCTGTCCCTTTCCTTTGTCCCTCTCTTATTCGGAAGCCTTTCATCCTCCCCGTGTGTGCGTGGGTTTCCTCCGGGTGCTCCGGTTTCCTCCCACAGTCCAAAGATGTGCAGGTTAGGTGGATCGGCCATGATAAATTGCCCTTAGTGTCCAAAATTGCCCTTAGTGTTGGGTGGGGTTACTGGGTTATGGGGAAAGGGTGGAGGTGTTGACCTTGGGTAGGGTGCTCTTTCCAAGAGCCGGTGCAGACTCGGTGGGCCGAATGGCCTCCTTCTGCACTGTAAATTCTATGGTAATCTATGATAGAGCAGGGCAAAGAAGTTTTGCGTTGGCAATCAAAACTCTGACATCCTAAGCACATGGCCGGCCCCGCAGACTTGGTTTCAAATGATCATGGCCGCTCTGCTGGTGTCCTCGGTCCTTCAAGGACACTGTTAGTACGCCTGTCCGTGGTCAAAGACACTTGCCTTTTGGCATCCGAAGGAGGCACCCGCGGATTGGATACTGAAATAACTGAACTATTATAAAACCTTATCATTTTAAGAGCAACTAATAATCAACTTTCTTAAAATTCCAACAACATTGGAGCATTAAACTAGTACAATTGAAATGATAAAGAAAATCTGGAATCATACAGACAGTCCAGCCTATATAATCTGTTTTGTGTTTAGTGATACATGCTGCTATGATATTAATTTTCTCCAGTCCACATCCATAGTGAGTTATTCAAGGCAGTAACCAAATGTTCATAATCTGGTAGATGAATGATAGAAAACTGTTACACTTTATTTTTTAAACATGCAATTCTGATTACACAAATACAGAATTAAACTGTGGCACAACATTCCCAGGAATATGAAAATGGTCCCAGTCAATCTGTCATTGATGTTTTACATTTGCAGTGAGCTTTAAAAAGTTACAGTTCAAAACTACAAATAATTAATCTTGAACTTTGTAAAGTTACAGAACTCTGTATATGGAATTGATTCCTTGTGATTCACAAATGACGATTTCAGTTATAAATTAATGGGAAGAAAAGCAATAATCATTCTTCACAATTATTTATTCGACTATTAAAAAACACTGGTGAATGAGGCAATATGTAATCTTAGTCACTTAGGATTATGATACCACAATATTTTTAAATTAACATAATCAATTATGTTTGAAGGTCACAAAATGGATTAGTCAGAAGACCAATTCTACTCTTGCTACTTTCAAACTGAAGCCGGTTGCCTCCTTTGCAAAATTATACCGTTCCTTTAATCAGTCATTTCCCATCTTCCTTACTTAATATTTTACCAAGGCTGCCATCTTGTGGCAATTCAACAACTGCTCCTCAAAAATGTCACTTGCACAAGCGAAGTATGGGCTGGAGCAGGGGGAAATGTTTCGAAACATGCAGGTTTGAGATTTTGCCAGAAAGGAGATACAGAGCTTCCCGGTGGAACCGGCCTCCACATTGCTGGAGGAGGTGCTGACAAAAGGGGGACTGGAGAAGGGGGTAGTGTCAGCGGTTTACGGAGCTATTTTGGAAGAGGAGAAGGCACCACTGGAAGTGGCGAAGAGTTTAGCGAGGATATGGAGGGGGGGGGTTCTGGTGTGAGGCTCTCCAGAGAGTGAATGCCTCCACCTCGTGCGCAAGGTTGGGGCTGATACAGCTGAAGGTGGTATACAGAGCACACCTCACGAGGGCGAGGATGAACCGATTCTTTGAAGGAGTAGAAGATGTGTGTGGGAGGCAGCACTAATCACGTTCATATGTTTTGGTCCTGTCCAAAGCTGGAGGATTACTGGAAGGAGGTTTTTCGGGTTATTTCTAAGGTGGTGCACGTGAAACTGGACCCGGGCCCCCAGGAGGCCACATCCGGGGTGTCGGACCTGCCAGGGTTGGAAACGGTGCGGAGGCAGATGTTGTAGCCTTCGCCTCGTTGATCGCCCGAAAGCGAATCCTGATAGGTTGGAGAGCAACCTCTCCACCCTGTGCCCTGGCATGGAGAAGGAACCTGATGGAATTCCGGACTCTTGAGAAGGTTAAGATTGAACTGAGAAGGATGGAGGGGTGCTACAATTCATGGGCATTATTCATTATGCACTTTCAAGAACTGGATTTGTGTATTAATGGCGACTATGGGTAATCCCTAATTCCTTTTTGTCATTTGTTCGTGCGAACATGGGGGCTAATGTTTGGGGTTCGGTGGGAGGATGGGATCGGTGTTATTGATAGGGGGATTGACATATTTGTTACTGTTTATTCTTTATTGTTGGTGGGTGTAAATGTGGGAGAAAATGTGAAAACGGAGAATAAAAATATTTTTTTTAAAACGTCACTTGCACATTAAATCAGAATGATTTTAAATGTTTCTTTATTATTGACAATTTCAGATTCTTTAAGTTTATTTTTCACTAAACAAAATAAAATGCAAAAGGTTACAAATAATTATTTGAACATTTCATAAAAACAAAAATAGTACACCATGGCAGATTTCATAACACCCCATAAAGTGAAATGATTAGTATGGATGTATGTCAAAAGAGGCAAATTAAATTACTAATGAACAAAATGGTGGTGCTTAATAATGGTCAGTCTTAAAAGTGAAGTTACCTATATTCACTATTAGCCATGATACTATGATTAAATCAATACACCTATAATCATAATACAATGATTATTTTCACAAAATCTGGAAATGCTGGTCATGAGAGTTAGTTAAGCCAGGATTTCCAATGATATCTTTGTTACGAACTTTAAAATAAACAACCAATAAGTCTCATATGTTAATGGTTGATTGATTATATTGTTAAAGATGCACAGGTGATGGGCACCATTTGATTAAAGACTGAGATTGGATAAAGAAAGTCAATATTTTAATTTGATTTTCTAAATTGCCTTTGAAGTTTGACTTTTTGTTAGTGCCCGCCCTTCCCCAAGCAGGGGCCTTCACCCCCTCTCATTTTTGATCTCTTCCTTAATTTGTTGATTATTGTTTTATCATAAGAAACTATGAAGACAGTCAACTGGGACAGTGGGTTAATTAGTAGCGAGGAAGCAGAGATCTGTAATGTTGTGAATAATCCTACTAACAAGGAAATAATCTGTGCCTGGTTTCATATTTCACCATTTGTCTTCGATTCATCTAATATAGTAGCAGAGAATGGTTGCCTAAAGGTGAAGATTGGAAATCAAGAAAAATGTTTTTCAGGCAGATTGTAATTTGAGTTACTTTTGAGAAAATGGCTGAAGCTAAGTGTGTAATGTCAGCGTATGTTCTCTGAATCTGAATCTTACGTCCAATGGTAAAATGAAGAAGACATATGGACACAGGTTGCGTCCTTACCAAAGAGAAAACAAGGATACAGCTTTGGCACTGTCACTTACGAATAAAAGCAGGATCAGGTGTAAAATATTTTCAGAGCGATAGGCTCGCAGTTATATATGGAGAAAGGTTTGGAACTTTATTATGCTTCATGGTTGAAACTTATAAGAAAGATTATCTATTTAGATGCATACAAGGCATAGTCAGCCTTTGTTAAATTTAGGAAGACAGGTTTCCCCATCATGGAATTAAAGAGACAATATTAGATATTACAGAAATTCTATTTGGAAATACCTGGTTCAGTGCTCACTTTCAAATTGTTGGATTGTGCTGAAGTGTTGCATGTGGAGATGCTCCTGGTCTTAAAATAATTCTCAGAAAGAGACATGCTTTTGGGTCAGATGACTGGGGTTTTAAATAAAAATTCCTGGGAAAGCAGTAAGCTCCAACATCCTTCAGGCACAAGTGCAATTTTCGGTGGTCTCAGAAAAGATGGGAGATTCAATGCTCGTGGCATTTCAAGACTGCCCAGATATGGGGCATAAGCATCAATACAGAGTAATCACAGACAAGAGAAATGAGGATGGAGACCATTTGACAGATCTGCTATTACCACTGGAGCACTGCTGCCTCAAAGTGGCAGGGACCCGGGTTCAATTCTGGCCTTGGGCGACTGTCGGTGTGGAGTTTGCACGTTCTCCCAGTGTCTGCGTGGGCTCCTCCGGTTTCCTCCCACAATCCAAAGATGTAAAGTTTAGGTGGATTGGCTATTCTAAAGTTTCCATGAAGGTTAGTTGAGGTTACAGGAATAGGGCAGTAAAGTAGGCCTAGGTCAAGTGCCCTTTCGGAGGGTTGGTGCAAATTCGATAGGCCAAATGGCCTCCTGCCTGCACTTTAGAGATTCTATGAACAAGAATGGAATAATATTAACAGAAGAATGAACCCCAGAAATGCCCAGGGAATTAACAGGTGCTTCAGTTGTGATTTTAAATATCATGTGGTAAGTTGTCCAAAACAGAACAATTCATGTGGTAAGTTGTCCAAAGCAATTCATTATATGGAAGGTTCAGAAGAGGAAAATGATATGAATCAGTCTGAGGGAATTGTACTGGTCAAAAGAAGCTTCAGTCCGATAAGGAGTATAATCATCATGTATTCATTTATTGCACCAAGTTGGACAGTGGTTGCACATACAGTGTGTGAAATCGATTGGTTGAAATGTTATTTGGATTCACTAAGAAGGTCAAGGCACATGGAAATTCTACTTGTTTCAGGTTCAGGGATGACAACACATTTCAGTCACTGAAAAGAGTGATGATTCCATGTAGAATAGCTAGGTGGGCTAATTTATTAGTATGGCCATGGTATCTAGTGATATACTCGTGCTGTTAAGCAAGCCAACCATGAAAATGCACAAATGAAATTAGACATGGATCATGATAAAACAATTGTCTTGAGTAAATTGCAAATATATCTTTCCCATTAGGACATTATTGCATCCCTTTAACAAAATCTAGCATCTCTAGTCCACATATTCAAGTAGTGTTCATGGCATCAGGTGATAGGAATTTGAGGGGGGGGGAAAGCAAGTGGTATTAAAATTAGATCAACAATTTGTTCATCCCTCTTGTCACAGATTAAAAATCCTATTAAAGGATGAAGGGGTATTTGATGATGAGGATAAGATTGAAGAGATTAGTGAAAAAGTGATGCATGCAAAAAGTATCAGAGGATACCATCACAGCCTACTGTACATCTCCCATTAGCACAAGACTTGAATGAAATATTAACTCTGGATTTAAAGATGTGGAACAAGGATAAACTTTTCATTTTACATTTCATTTTTTTGAAATTTAGAGTACCCAATTCATGTTTTCCAATTAAGGGGCAATTTAGCGTGGACAATCCACCTAGCCTGCACATCTTTGGGTTGTGGGGGCGAAACCCATGCAAACACGGGGAGCATTTTACATTTCATAAACATAGCAACAAGATTCAGTCAGTCGACAGTAATAGATGTGATTGTGGGAAAATAGAAAGGGCTTACACTGTCAGCACTGGCTAAATTCCTAACTGACTGGGGTGGGTTAGAACAATTCCAATGTCTAAAGTGGAGAAATGTATGAAAATATTAACACTGCAGTAATGAAAACTGCAGCTGAAAGTCCCTTCAGTAATGCGATTTGTGAAGGAGATCTCACAGTGATTGATGTGATGCTCCATTAAGATCTTATCCCATTAGCCAAACTGTAAGATTTGCCCTGGCATGGGCAGTCCTTGCGAGCAATTTGCTTCAAACGGTTGGGGGGAGGGGGGAGACCTTTGGTCCACATGAGATAATCTATAGGAGAAATTCTGTGAAGTGAGATTTAGTTTGAACTTTTCTGCACACTCGAATGCCCCATGTACAGGAAGAACGACATTTATCAAGGCACAAGTCTCAAAACTCAACGAGCCTTACAGGATTGCATTAGACTGCCAGAGATAAACTTTAATCCTGGGGATTTGGTAGGCAATAAAACAGTGTGTCAGAAAGAGTGGAAAGGTCCCAGAAAAGTGATAGAATGTGAAGAATGTGATAGGAAGACAATAATTCTCCAACATGGTAATCAAACCATCAGGTTATCCTGATTAATCGAGATTCATTAAAAACTTATAGACTCTGAACAACTACTGTAGGTAACGAGACACCAAGTACATGACATATTCATATGTTTGACATTTTTGCCATTTTCAAAGAGATGTGATTTTGAACCAATGATATGTGATATGATATCACAAAGCATGTGATATGGAAGGAAAGTTGTGGAAATTAATTGTGTTTATAGATTCAATGATGGATCAAGGGTATAGTATTTCTTAGTCAGGTTAACAATTAGGAGGCATAGGTTTGTATTGCTGCATCCGGTGAATAAATCTAGGAACAAGGAAAAGATGTGCGTCTTGTTTTGTACTTCATAATCTGGCTTAGATATATATTTTTAAAATATTTTTATTCAAGGCATATTCAAATTATTTACAAAGCACTGAGCACAAGTAACCATCATCCTCAAACCATTGTACTAATACAAAACCCCTCCATGCCCAACCAGACCCACTTTCCAATTATAATACAGAAAGGCAAAGGGGAAGGGCAATTATGATGCCTTAGACATGACTTAGGATGTGTAGGTTGGAGAAGTAGGCTGCAAGGGTTGGGCACACTGGATATGTGGAGCTTGTTCAAGGAACAGCTATTGCATGTTCTTGATAAGTACGTACCAGTCAGGCAGGGAGGAAGGGGTCGAGCGAGGGAACCGTGGTTTACCAAAGAAGTGGAATCTCTTGTTAAGAGGATGAAGGAGGCCTATGTGAAGATGAGGCGTGAAGTTTCAGTTGGGGCGCTTGATAGTTACAAGGAAGCGAGGAAGGATCTAAAGAGAGAGCTAAGACGAGCAAGGAGGGGACATGAGAAGTCTTTGGCAGATAGGATCAAGGAAAACCCAAAAGCTTTCTATAGGTATGTCAGGAATAAAAGAATGACTAGGGTAAGAGTAGGGCCAGTCAAGGACAGTGGTGGGAAGTTGTGTGTGGAGGCTGAGGAGATAAGCGAGATACTAAATGAATACTTTTCGTCAGTATTCACTCAGGAAAAAGATAATGTTGTGGAGGAGAATGCTGAGACCCAGGCTATTAGAATAGATGGCTTTGAGGTGCGTAGGGAAGAAGTGTTGGCAATTCTGGACACGGTGAAAATAGATAAGTCCCCGGGGCCTGATGGGATTTATCCTAGGATTCTCTGGGAAGCCAGGGAAGAGATTGCTGATCCTTTGGCTTTGATTTTTAGGTCATCATTGGCTACAGGAATAGTGCCAGAGGGCTGGAGGATAGCAAATGTGGTCCCTTTGTTCAAGGAGGGGAGTAGAGATAACCCCGGTAACTATAGGCCGGTGAGCCTCACGTCTGTTGTGGGTAAAGTCTTGGAGAGGATTATAAGAGATACGATTTATAATCATCTAGATAGGAATAATATGATTAGGGATAGTCAGCATGGTTTTGTGAAGGGTAGGTCATGCCTCACAAACCTTATCGAGTTCTTTGAGAAGGTGACTGAACAGGTAGACGAGGGTAGAGCAGTTGATGTGGAGTATATGGATTTCAGTAAAGTGTTTGATAAGGTTCCCCACGGTCGGCTATTGCAGAAAATACGGAGGCTGGGGATTGAGGGTGATTTAGAGATGTGGATCAGAAATTGGCTAGTTGAAAGAAGACAGAGGGTGGTGGTTGATGGCAAATGTTCAGAATGGAGTTCAGTTACGAGTGGCGTACCACAAGGATCTGTTCTGGGGCCGTTGCTGTTTGTCATTTTTATAAATGACCTAGAGGAGGGCACAGAAGGTTGGGTGAGTAAATTTGCAGACGACACTAAAGTCGGTGGAGTTGTAGACAGTGTGGAAGGATGTTGCAGGTTACAGAGGGACATAGATAAGCTGCAGAGCTGGGCTGAGAGGTGGCAAATGGAGTTTAATGTAGAGAAGTGTGAGGTGATTCACTTTGGAAAGAATAACAGGAATGCGGAATATTTGGCTAATGGTAAAATTCTTGGCAATGTGGATGAGCAGAGGGATCTCGGTGTCCATGTACATAGATCCCTGAAAGTTGCCACCTAGGTTGATAGGGTTGTGAAGAAGGCCTATGGTGTGTTGGCCTTTATTGGTAGGGGGATTGAGTTCCGGAGCCATGAGGTCATGTTGCAGCTGTACAAAACTCTGGTACGGCCGCATTTGGAGTATTGTGTACAGTTCTGGTCGCCTCATTATAGGAAGGACGTGGAAGCTTTGGAACGGGTGCAGAGGAGATTTACCAGGATGTTGCCTGGTATGGAGAGAAAATCTTATGAGGAAAGGCTGATGGACTTGAGGTTGTTTTCGTTAGAGAGAAGAAGGTTAAGAGGTGACTTAATAGAGGCATACAAAATAATCAGAGTGTTAGATAGGGTGGACAGTGAGAGCCTTCTCCCGCGGATGGAGGTGGCTAGCACGAGGGGACATAGCCTTAAATTGAGGGGTAATAGATATAGGACAGACGTCAGAGGTAGGTTTTTTACGCAAAGAGTGGTGAGGCCGTGGAATGCCCTACCTGCAACAGTAGTGAACTCGCCAACATTCAGGGCATTTAAAAGTTTATTGGATAAGCATATGGATGATAATGGCATAGTGTAGGTTAGATGGCCTTTAGTTTTTGACTTCCCATGTCGGTGCAACATCGTGGGCCGAAGGGCCTGTACTGCGCTGTATCGTTCTGTGTTTTATGTTCTAAATAACCCACACAGTAAAACAACTCCAACTCACACACCCCCCCCCCCCCCCTCAGCTGATGTTTACCATTCCTTAAAGCAGGTGATGAACAACATCCATCTCGAAAATAACCCACTCTCTGACCTCCTAACGGCAAATTTTATATTTTCCAAATGAAGGATGCCGCCAAATCACTCACCCACCTGCCAGCTCAGGTGGCTCTGGGACCCGCCACTGGACTATCAGAGAGGCAAACGCAACACGTCAGCCTCTCTCCCCACCTGCATTCCTGGTTCCTCCAACACCCCAAACATCACCCACTGGATCGGAGCCACTCTCACCCCCAGAATCTCAGACACAGTCCCTGCAAAGGACGTCCCAAACTCCTCCAACATTGGGCAAACCCAGAACATATGGGTGTGATTAGGCGGTCCCCTCAAGCACCGCCACATCTTTCCGCTACCCCTGGAAAAAACGACTCATCCGCAACACTGTCATTCACTTTAAACTGAATGAGGCTTAGCCTCACATACGAGGAGGTTGAGTTTACCCTTCGCAGGGCCTCACTCCATATCCCCACCTTAAATACCTCCCTCAGCTCCTTCTCCCACTTCCACTTTACATCCTCCACCAAGGACCTCTCGCTTTCCATCAACTCCCCGTATATGTCCAAAATCCTACCCTCCCCATCTCGTACCCGGACAGAATTTTTTCATGCAACGACAGGGGTTGCAACCTTGGAAACGTAGCCAACTCCTTGCTCATAATATCCCTGACTTGCAAGTACTGAAACCCATTACCTCCCGGCAACTGGAACTCCACCTCCAACTCTCCCAAGTTCACAAACCTACCCCTCCACCGCCCCCACGAACAGGTCCCTAAAACTGTATCCCCACCCGCTCCCACACCCTAAAGGTAGAATCCAGCCCCGCCAGAATAAATCTATCATTGCCACAGATCGGTGCCCACAAGGACATACCCTCTATCTTAAAATATTGCCTGCACCAATTCCAAACTCTGAGCGATGAAACCATCACCTGACTCGTGGAGTACCTAGCCGGCAAGAACGGAAGCGGGTCAATAACAGTGCCCTCAAGCCTGTCCCTCTACATGAGGCCTTCTCCATCTGCCCCCACACCGACCTACCCTCCACAGCCCACTTCGACCCTTTTCAACGTTCCCGCCCAGTAATAATACAGCAAGCCCAGCAGCGCCAACCCCCTCCTCTGCCTATCCCTCTCCAAAAATACCTTCCTAATCCTGGGTACCTTACCCATCCATACAAACTCCAAAATCATCCTCTTTCTCCATCCAAAGAAAGAGATGGGCACAAACATCAAGAGATTCTGTAAAATACGCGTCATCAAAGCCGTCATGTTTACTGTCTGGACCCTCCCAACCAGCAAAAGCAATAGAACATCCCACCTCCTAAAATCCTCCTTCGCGCCTTCCAGCAAGTTTGCCAAATTCAACTTATGCAATTGGGCCTAACTAAGCATCACCCATATACTCAAATATCGACAACTTGATTAACCAGCCGAAACGGCAACTTCACCAAGACCTCTCCTGTAACCGAGCATCGACAAGGAATACCACGCTCTTTCCTACATCGAGCTTATACCCCTGAAAATGACCTAAACTCTGTCAGTATCACCATAATCCTATCCATACTCTCCACCAGAGAGTGACATACAACAGATTGTCTGCATACAGGGAGACCCAATGCTCCCCACCCTCAATACCCCTCCACTCCACAGGAGCCCTCAGCACCATTGCCAAAAGCTCGATCGCCAACGCAAAAACCAACAGAGACAAACTCGTTCCCCAGTGCAGACGGAAATAACCCAAGCTAATATATTAAAGAAAACACTTGCCATGGGGCCCTGTACAACAACCTAATCCAATCCACTAATTCGTGCCTAAATCCAAAGCATCCCAACATCTGGAACAAATAATCCACTTAACCCGGTCAAACGCCTTCTCCTCGCCCACTGACACTATCACCTGTTTCCTGATCGTCCGAGGGCATCATAATCCCATTTAACAGCCTCCTAATGTTAGCCGACATCTGCTACCACTTCATAAACCCCATTTAGTCAGGGCGGCACAGTGGCGCAATGGTTAACACTGCTGCCTACGCCGCTGAGGATCTGGGTTCGATCACGGCCCAGGTCACTGTGTGAAGTTTGCACATTTTCCCTATGTCGGCGTGGGTTTCACCCCCACAACCCAAAGATGTGCAGGTTAAGTGGATCGGCCTCGCTCAATTGCTCCTTAATTTGAAAATAACTGGGGGCAGCACGGTAGCATAGTGGTTAGCATCAATGCTTCACAGCTCCAGGGTCCCAGGTTCGATTCCCGGCTGGGTCACTGTCTGTGTGGAGTCTGCACGTCCTCCCCGTGTGTGCGTGGGTTTCCTCCGGGTGCTCCGGTTTCCTCCCACAGTCCAAAGATGTGCGGGTTAGGTGGATTGGCCATGCTAAATTGCCCGTAGTGTCCTAAAAAGTAAGGTTAAGGGGGAGTTGTTGGGTTACGGGTATAGGGTGGATACGTGAGTTTGAGTAGGGTGATCATTGCTCGGCACAACATCGAGGGCCGAAGGGCCTGTTCTGTGCTGTACTGTTCTAAATTCTAAAATTCTAAACTGGTTATTCAAAAATTATTATTTTTTAAAATTTAATTTAAAAAATAAACCCCTTTTGGTCTTCATCTATCAGCCCCAGCACACAATCCTCCATGCGTGTCACCAGCACCTTAGCTTTGTATCCGCATTCAACAGCAATATTGAACAATATGATCCACACTCCTCTGGGTCCTTATCCTTCTTCAAAGAAAGTGAAATTGACGCCCTTGTCAGCGTGTGCGGAAGCTCCCCTTGCCAGCCGACTCGTTAAACATATCACTGAAAGATGCCCCCGTTCTGAACATAGTTTTTATAGAATTCTGCTGGGAAGCAGACTGGACGCAGGTCCTTCCCAGATTGAATTTAACCCACAATACCCTGTCACTTCCCCCAGCCCAATCGGGGCAGCCAAACCCTGCATCTTCCCCTCCTCCATCGAAGGAATGCCAGGCCATCCAAGAAACGTCTCATACCAAAGGCCCTACCCCCCTCCCCCCGGGGCTCAGACCTGTACAGCCCCCAGTTGAAGTTCTCAAATACCCTATTCACCTTTGCTAACTCAGCGCCCACGCTATTCTCCAAATCCTTTATCCGCCCAATGTCTCTCGCCACCTGCCTCCTCAACTGGTGTGCAGGCAGTCTACTGGCCTTCTCCCTATGCTTGTACAGCAACCCCCGACTCCAACGCAGCTGCCCCACTGCCTTTCCCCTAGACATAAGCTCAAACTTCATCTGGAGCTTCTTCCTCTCCTTCAACAACCGCTTCTCAGGGGCTGCCGAAAACATCCAATCCATTGCCTATGGCCTCCACCAATCTCTGCCTCTTCAATCATTCTACATTATCCCTATGTGCCCCAATAAAAATAAACTCCCCCGTAATTACTGCCTTTGAGCGCCTCCCACAACATGGTAGCAGAGACTTCCTCATTTTTATTGAGCTCTACACAAGTGCGTATAGCCACACCTATCTTTTCACAAATCACCTCATCAGCCAACCACCCCACATCTAGCTTCCACTGCAGCTGCTGGGAACCCCCTTTCGCCACACACAGGTCCACAAGTGCGGCGCATGATCCAACACTACGAACTCCAAGTACTCCTTTCAATCACCCCCGCCAATGTCCTATCAGTGACAAAAAATAAATAAAAAAATCGATCCAGAAATACACCCAATGTACATAGAATCATAGAATCCCTACAGTGCAGAAGAAACGAAAATTCCTTTGCCCTCAGCCTACCAAACCGTCAATGGTCCACATCCCCCATCCGTTCCATAAACCCCAACAATTCCCTCGCCATTGCCGACATGATCAACCCAGTCGAGGATCAAGACCAGTATTAAAATCTTAAAATCCATCCCCCACCCCTCCCAAATCAAATGGTGCGTGTCAAGGTCCAGAACCTTCGCCAGCACTCTCCATAAAATCTACATTATCCCAGCTGGGGACATAGATGTTCACCATCACCACGGGCGCACACTCCAGCCTCCCATTCGCCATCGCATACCACCCCTGCATCACCCACTATGCTGCTAGCCGAAAAAGCCACCTTCTTACTAATCAGCACTGCAACCCCTTCATCGTCATATGTAACCCTGAAAGAAACACCTGCTCCACTCATCCTTTCCTCAATCTCATCTGATCCACAACCAGTCTGGTCAAAGGGCTCCATTCCACCCCCATTTCCCCAGATCAGCCATATCCACATTTCAATGGACTTCCCCAGGTCTATGTCACGCCCACCTCCCGGGTCCCCTCAAAATGGCTGCCGCCATTCCCCCCCAGCCTACTGCTCCACAACGTCACCCGCTCACCCCTCCCCTCCCAGCCCCTCCCCATCCCAAACACAAAATGTCCCACCTCACCAGGCCCACCATCCCCACCTAAGCCACAAACAAAGATGACCAACACAGCCCAAAAACTAACCACCCCTCCCTGTCACAGCTCTTCCCCTCACTTCCCTTCCGGTAACCAGCCACCTGATAGTAGGATGACCCCCACCAAAGGCAAAAGATCAACTTCATGTGCCAAAGCACCCTCCGCCCCACCCAACCACCATGCCACACCAAGCCCCACACATTTTTATATTTCAAACATTATTACCCCCCAAAACAGGGAGGCAAGAAAGATATAAAACACTACATTTACACAATTAACTACACAGAATGGGTAGTAAAAACAAAACAAAACATAACAGGCTCACGTGAAAACATAGTGCCCCCACCCCACCCCCCTCCGAGTACAACACCTCCAGTTTGTTACACAGACAAACCCAACCAAAATCCAATGTTCTCAAACGTCCCCAGTCCATGGTCCCTCAAAGTTAGGCTTAGATACACTGAACATCATGTATCATATCGCGCATCTTATTCTGAACCAGAATAAGTATATAGTTTATTCTTTGAAGTTTCTTGTGGCCAACACATTTCTGTCACAATTTTTTTGTAGATTAGAACCACATTGTGGTTAGCAATTATAACCATACAGTACACTTTGCCAAGTCTCAGTTAAGTATTTCTAAGTGCTTGGTGTTATTTTACCTCGTGCATGGTGAGAAGGTAGTTAAGAATACTCTGCAGTTCATCTTCCTTAATACCATGATCCTAAAAAAGTGAAAATTGATATTTCATAAACTATTAATTGCATCAAATCATTTTTTTTAAATCACAGTACAACAGCTGAATTGCTAGACATTTATCAAATATGTCAATGGAATTTGTGGGTTTAAATGTGTACAAAATGGTTACTGATTCCAAATCATCTATTATTTAGAATTATGTTAATTTCACTTAGCAGCAAGCCACCAAGCCCTTATCTGGAAATCAGGTTATTTTGATTAAAAACTGTAAGAATTTAGAGAGAATGTCATAAATGTGAAGACAAATGTCATGATGTATTCATAAAAGCAGCAAAATTACAATACATTGAGTATTACAAAACAAAACTACAATACCAAACAGTTCGGATATCAAAATATGAAAGTAAATCTAATTGTCATCCTAAATCCAAGCTTTAGAAGAATCTTTAAGACTCCTTGATGTACTTCTGTTTAAAAAATAGACAGATCATATATACACACATCCTACTCAAATGATCTTCTTTATTTCAATGATGAATTACAGAGAAGCTGCTTTTGCAGATCAACAGCAACACAAACAGTAGTGGCTGAAACTTTTTGTGATGATAAATATTTCAGGTTCCCAAGCTGCTTGGGTGTATTTTGGAAATTGAGAAAATATAGGCTAACAATAGCTATGAATCTTCACACTTTTAGTACAATCCCTGACATAACCACGGGCTAAAGATCGACTGGGATTATGAGGTACGAGATAAGAATATACACTGTACCCCGCCCCGTAGATTCACATTATGCACCACACCTGCTCTCAACTAACCAACATTCAGAATTCCATGTACAGAGAATATCAACTGGAGTACCTTCAGCTATCCTCTTCTGCAAAATCTGTGACAAATTATTTGTTCAGTGTCCCTACTATTACAGTCTTAGTTTATTTTGTTATTTCCTGAGTGAGCTCATTCCTATCTTAATTGTCTTGCGCAAATACTACTTTATGAATGGAACAAGGAACAAAAGATGTGCCAACAGGTGGGAATGGCAGCATGATCGAACGGCTGCCATCCAAAAGCAAAAACGGGAGTAAGACAGGAACATGCAAAAGAAAAGGAAACGAAATGCAACAGGTATTACAGTCTGAAATTGTTGAACTGGTATTAGATGGTTGTAAAATGCTCAATCAAAAGATGAGATGCTGTTCCTCAAGCTTACATTGCCCTCGGTTTATTGCATTGTTCCAGGGAGGTCAGCGTGAGAGCATGCAGGTGAATTATTACAGACTACCAGCAGCTTGGGGTCATGTTCGTGAACTGAATAAAAATGTTTCACAAAGCAGTCACCCAATCTGCATTTGGTCCTGCCAATAGATCATTGTTGCCCTTTCCTGCTCTCACCCTGAAATGGAAAACTTCGAAATTTGCTTCTAATTTTACCCTTCTCTCACCTTCATATGGTTAAACTTCCCATCCCTTTCTCAACATCTGTGTTTTCATTTCTGGGATAAGCAAACAAATACCCACATCTGCCCCCACCTCTTCTCACTACCAGAGCCACAACAGGATTTCCCTTCTTCTCCATTCTGCCCACCAGCCTTGATGTTCAGAAAGTCATGGACTCATTCGGGCACATTAGGCCAACAAGTTCAAGCCACCTTTGTCTGTGCAGCAGTCTAATCTGTCCCACCCCCTGCTCTATTCACGATTACCTCTAAATTCATTTTGTTTCCTTTTGAAATCACTTTACACCTCTGTTTCCACCACCCACACAGGCCACAAGATTCATGGATTTAAAAAAAAGTTATTTCTCGCACAACTCTTGCCCAAAACCTTAAATCTGTGACCCCCCCTCCGCCTCCCCGAGTCCCGTACCATCAGTTTTTTCTACTACCTTACCTAGTCCTGTCAACCTTCCACAGCTCTTATCAAATCTTGCTCAATCTTTGCTCCAAGATGAACAACCCCAGCTTCTCCAATCTAACCTGTGGAGAGAATGCCCTCATCCCTGGAACCATACTGAAAAATTAACTTTGCACCCTCTCACCATTTCTAAAGTGTGGCGACCAGAACTATACACTAGAACCAGAACTTTTGCAGGTTCAGAATAACTTTTCTGTTTTTGTACTCAATACCTCTATTTGTGAAGCCCAAAGTCTCATAGGCTTTTCTAACTGCTCTCAACCACCTTCTGAGATTTGTGTACATGAATCCCCAGTTCCCTGTGTCGCAGTGCACTTTTTAGAACTCTGAACATTCTCTTCTCTACCATTTCTATCACCTCCAGTGTGGTGTCACCACGTGGCATCTTCCCCTAACTTTCCGCATAACCCTGCTTCTTTCGCCACAGATGTGCCTGACCAGCTGAATAATACTAATAATATTTATTAGTGTCACAGGTAGGCTTACATTAACACTGCATTGAAGTTAGTGAAAATCCCCTCGTCACCCCACTACGGTGCCTGTCCGGGTACACTGAAGGAGAATTCAGAATGTCCAATTCATCTAACAAGCATGTCTTTCGGGACTTTGTGGAAAGAAACCAGAGCACACGGAGGAAACCCACACAGACACGGGGACAAAGTGCAGACTCGGCACAGACACTGACCCAAGCCGGGAATCGAACCTAGGTCTCTGGCGCTGTGAAGCAACAGTGCTAACCACTGTGCCACCGTGCCACCATCTTCTGTTTTTCTAAATTTCAAGCACCCACAATATTTTGCTTTTGTCTCATTCCATCAGTTAGTTTTTTCCCAATCTACTGCTTTGGTCTTTCTTTGTTATATTACCCTCAATCATTATCTCCAAATTTATGTCAACCCTCCTAAGACATAATCTCCCAATCCAACGTTTAGCTGTGCTTCTTAGACAAGAGTCTGGTGGAGTAACGTGGGAGTATGCATCCATCTATTAATTAATCTAAATTAAGAGAAGTTACAACACTCGAGATGATATCCTCAGTGTCAAGAGATCTTTTATTCGACCATCCCAACTCTCACCTTCACAGAATTAGAAAAAACATTGTGAAGATGAAAAATATTGCAGTATGATATCAGAAGCAAAAGTATCCCAATGAATTTCAGGGGATTCAAAGTAGATACAACATAGGTTTGACAAAAAAAATGCAGCTTGTAAGAGTGGCTATATGGCACATTAGTCTGCATACAAAACTATTTTTCATGGCAAGGACTGCATTACATTTCTAAATGTCGGATTCTCACCTTCATTATCAATTGTTTCACAAACAACAGCAAGAAAGCCCGCAAGGAGAGAATTTCCTTCTGGTTTGGCCTGGGTCCATCTGGAAAGAGAAAAAACAATACCTTTAAGGTTATATGCAATCAATGTTTTTAAATAATGATCTATGTCAATGAAGCCTTCCTTCAACGAAATAAACATCAGATAGCTTCAAACTCCCTCAATAGATCAAGTAGGTAAGTGCTGAATTTGCTGATCTGATTCAGCTAACAGCAAGGGCAAAATAGGACATTAACCAGCCTAACTAAGGGTAGGGGTGAAAAAAACTCACCATACATAATGTGAATCCAATAACCCTAATTGAAAGTTAATACACGTGAAGACACTATTGAGCCCAGTTCTGAAATTTCAAAAAATGAAACATGTCGCTGCCCACTGAAAGTCTAGCTTCACAGATGGAGGATGGCTATATATATTGCGGACAGCAGCTATTAAACTCCAATAGTAATAAAGAAACAGCTTCATTCCCAATGACAAAAAAATCTAACCACCATCACACCCGTTTTCCCTTTATATACTTACGTCTGGGCGGCATGGTGGCACAGTGGTTATCACTGTCGCCTCACAGCGCCAGGGACCCGGGTTCAATTCCAGCCATTGGTTACTGTATGTATGGAGTTTGCATGTTCTCCCCACAATTGGCCATGATATAATTACCCATTGGGGTCTAATGATGTGCCGGTTAGATGGGGTTACGGGGATAGGGCAGTGGAGTAGGCCTAGGTAGAGGTACTCAGAAGGTTGGTGCAGGCTCGATGGGCTGAATGGCCTCCTTCTGCACTGTGGGGATTCTATGACCACAAAATTACCAAATTAGACAAATTGAGAAATAGCCCAATGATGCGATTAATCAAATAACCTACTATTACAAATCTAAATACTCTTGACTGCTAACTATTTCCGACCCTAACAGCTGCTGCCCATTCTATCAAAGATTATGTGGAACCTCAAAGGTTACATTTCTGGATTATTACCTGAGCAACATGCAAAAGAGAACTGGGTTCCAGTTTCTGGGACACTGGCATCAGTATTGGAGAAAGTGGGGGCTGTACTATTGGGGTAATACCATCCAAACTATGCTGGGACCAGAGTTCTTTTAAACCACATAACTAGGAAAGCAGAGAGGGCTTTAAACTAAATAGTGAAGGCAAGGGATCAAATTATAAATATGTGGTATGTCAAAGAGTAGAAACGAGGAAGAGAGCAAAATAGTAATATTCAGAACTGGACATTACTGTAGTTGAACGCTTCCGGTGGCGGTTATGAGGGAGTGAGTCGGACATTTGGACCTCCCCGTCCCCGACGTTTTTGTGCTTTTGCGCACTGGATCTGAAGGCACAGACACTCAGACACAGATTCCAGACGTAGGTGTATGGAACTAGGAAGCAGAAAGAATTGTAAAACGTTGAAGTGGACAAGCAAGGGCAGTGTGGAGGCTGCTGCTGAAGACAATATGGCCGCTGTCCAGCCCCGGTGCAGACAGCCCAGCCAACAACGGAGCATCTGTTGAAGGTCATCCAAGAGGGCTTTACCGCGCTGAAACGGGACAGTTTAGACCCGATTCAGAAATCAATCGAGCGCCTGGAGCACATGCTGGATACCCAGAATTGGACAATCCAGAAGCTGGCCAAGGCACTGGAGGAGCAGGAGTATCACCAAACGGTGGTAGAGGTGGAGATGGGGAGGCTAAAGACCCAACAAAAAAGGCTTCTGGAGAAAGTAGAGGACCTAGAAAGTTGGTCCCGTCGGCAGAATTTAAGAATTGTTGGTCTCCCGGAGGAGGCTGAGGGAGTGGATGCTCTGTTCCAGAAGCTGGTGGGGAATGATGTCTTCCCTCGTCTGTTGGAGGTGGACAGGGCGCACACCCCCAGCGATGGTGGTCAGGTTCCACATGTTCCTGGACAAGGAGCGGGTGCTACAGTGGGCCAAGCGCACACGGAGCTTCAATTTGAACAATAATGTCCTGCGCATTCACCAGGACCTGAGCGTGGAGGTGGCCAGAAGGAGGGCAGGCTCCAGGCAAGTCAAAGAGATTTTGTTCAAGAAGCAGACTGCTGTACCTGGCACGTCTTAGTCTCGCACGAGGGACAGCACCATTATTCTGAGGAGCCCGAGGACGCGATGGACTTTGCCAAGAGAGAAGGGCTGGTGCCGAACTGGCGACTTTTAGGCTTAAGTTAAAAAGTTATTGAGTGATGTTTAAATGTTTTTCTTGTTTTTTTTTCTCTTCTGCATTCGAGTTTTTGTTGGAGAAGGGGGAAGATAAGGTATTTGGTTCTGGGGGCTTTTTGTGTTCTGATGGGGGTGGTTGGAAGTGCCTATTACTTACTTTGTATTACTTGAATTGCACTATTGTCAGGGTCTTCTTTGTTCCTTGTTTTTTGTTTTCCAGAGCAATTGCTCGAGCATGGTTGGTTTAGGGAAGTGGTGTCGATGGGCGGGGTGAGATGGGACAGAGGGAACAATAGGTGGGAGACACGTTGGTGCCGGAGTTGAGATCCACCAGGCTAGCAGGGTGAGCTGGTCTATGGAAGCCAGGTGGGGGGGTGTGCATATAGCTTGTTTATGGCAGGGGTTAGATTACAGGGTGGTGTTGCTGGGGGGGGGGGGGGGGGGGGGGGGGGGGGGGGGGGGGGGGGGGGGGGGGGGAGAAGGAAGGAGTAGTGGATCTGCTGACGAGGGAGGGACTTGGGTATTGTAACATGGAGGAGGTCGGAGGTGGGGGCTGCCAGGAGGCAGGCCAGGGGAGGCACGACACAGGGGCTGGGGGCGGGCCCAAGAAAGCAGATGGCTGATTGGTGAAGGGGGGGGCACGGTGCCCCCTAACCAAGCTGATCACCTGGAACATTAGAGGGTTAAACGGGCTGGTACAGAGGGCACGTGTGTTCGCGCATCTGAGGGTGCTGAAGGCGGACGTAATTATGCTAAAGGAGACTCATCCGAAAATAGCTGGCCAGGTCAGGTTAAGGAAGGGCTGGATTATCCACGTCTTCCACTCGGGGTGGGACACTATGACCAGAGGGGGCGCGATTTTGGTTAACAAACGGGTGCAATTTGAGGTGGGTAGCGCAATTTCAGATGGGGGAGATTTGTCATGGTGAGTGGCAAGCTCGAGTGGGTGAGAGTAGTTTTGGTCAATGTATATGCCCCAAATTGGGATGATGTGGATTTTATTAAGAGACTGCTGGGGAAGATACCTGACCTGGACTCGCACAAGCTGATTATGGGAGGTGATTTTGACACAGTCCTTGATCCCGGCCTGGACCGGTCGTGTTCAAAAACGGGTAGGGTGCAGACAATGGCAAAGGAACTGAGGGGGTTCATGGAGCAAATTTGGGGAGGGGGGGGTTGACCCATGGAGGGGTTAGTCTGCCGACAGGGAAGGAGTTTTCGTTCTATTCACATGCTCATAAGGTGTATTCCCGAATTGATTTTTTTCATCATGAGCAGGAATTTGCTGGCAGGGGTGACGGACGTAGAATATTCGGCGATCACTATTTCGGATCATGCTCCACATTGGGTTATCTGTAGGTCTGTAAGGAAAGCTTTCACCGCCCACAATGGAGGTTAGACTGTTGGCGTACAAGGCGGTGTGTGAGAGGGTGAGGAAATGTATGCAAAATTACCTGCAGGTTAATGACACAGGGAAGTCTCAGCTGTGGTGCTCTGGGAAGCGCTGAAGGCAGTGCTGAGAGGGGAGCTGATTTCGATTCGAGTACATAGGGACAGTACTGACAGGGCAGAAACGGACCGACTGGTCAAGGAGATCTTACAGATAGACAGGAGGTATGCGGGGACCCCGAGGGCAGAGCTATTAAAAGAACAGCGGAGGCTACAGGCTGGGTGCTGTCCACAGGTGTTTAGGGACCTCCATAGTAAGCTTTATACCTCGGAACCCACCGTCGGGCCAGAGGGGATGAGGCGTATTTTGGACGGACTGACCTTTCCAAAAGCGGGTAGGTAGACGGGCTGGGGGCCCCGATTAGGGCCGAAGAAATATTGGTGGCTGTGAGGGCCATGCAAACGGGTAAAGCCCCGGGGCCAGATGGGTATCCGGTGGAGTTCTATAAAAGGTTCTCAGAGATAGTGGGGCTAGTGCTGGTTAGGGTTTTTAATGAGGCAAGATACAGAGGGGTTTTACCCCCAACCATGTCACAGGTCACCATCTCCCTGATACTGAAACGGGACAAAGACCCGGAGGCACGTGGGTCCTACGTGGGAGTGGTGTAGCTCTTAAGGGAGGTGGTGTAGCTCTGTTATTTAAGGATGACATCAGGGCAATAGTAAGGGATGACATCGGTGCTATGGAGGATAAGGTTGAATCCATTTGAATGGAAATCAGGAACAGTAAGGCGAAAAAGTCACTGATAGGAGTCGTCTATAGGCCACCAAATAGTAACATTAAGGTGGGGCAGGCAATAAACAAAGAAATAACTGATGCATGTAGAAATGCTACAGCAGTTATCATGGGGGATTTTAATCTACAGGTCGATTGGTTTAACCAGGTCGGTCAAGGCAGCCTTGAGGAGTTTATAGAATGCATCCGCGATAGTTTCCTAGAACAGTATGTAATGGAACCTACGAGGGAACAGGCAGTCCTAGATCTGGTCCTGTGTACTGAGACAGGATTGATTAATGATCTCATAGTTGGGGATCCTCTCGGAAGGAGCAATCACAATATGGTGGAATTTAAAATACAGATGGAGGGTGAGAAGGTAAAATCAAACACTAGTGTTTTGTGCTTAAACAAAGGAGATTACAATAGGGTGAGAGAAGAGCTAGCTACGGTAGACTGGGAGCAAAGACTTTATGATGAAACAGTTGAGGAACAGTGGTAAACCTTCCAAGCGATTTTTCACAATGCTCAGCAAAGGTTTATACCAACAAAAAGGACAGTAGAAAGAGGGAAAATCGACCGTGGATATCTGAGGAAATAAAGGAGAGTATCAAATTGAAGGAAAAAGCATACAAAGTGGCTAAGATTAGTGGGAGACTAGAGGACTGGGAAATCTTTAGGGGCAGCAGAAAGCTACTAAAAAAGCTATAAAGAAGAGTAAGGCAGATCACGAGAGTAAACTTGCTCAGAATATAAAAACAGATAGTAAAAGTTTCTACAAATATATAAAACAAAAAAAGTGGCTAAGGTAAATATTTGTCCTTTAGAGGATGAGAAGGGAGATTTAATAATGGGAGATGAGGAAATGGCTGAGGAACTGAACAAGTTTTCTGAGTCGGTCTTCACAGTGGAAGACACAAATAACATGCCAGTGACTAATAGAAATGAGGCTATGACATGTGAGGACCTTGAGATGATTGCTATCACTAAGGAAGTAGTGATGGGCAAGCTAATGGGGCTAATGGTAGACAAGTCTCCTGGCCCTGATGGAATGCATGAAGAGATGGTTAGGGAAATTGCAAATACACTAGTGATAATTTACCAGAAATCACTAGACTCTGGGGTGGTCCCGGCGGATTGGAAATTGGCAAACGTGACACCACTGTTTAAAAAAGGAGGTAGGCAGAAAGTGGGTAATTATAGGCCAGTGAACTTCCCTTCGGTCATAGGGAAGATGCTGCAATGTATCATCAAGGAAGAAATAGCGAGGTATCTGGACGGAAATTGTCCCATTGGGCAGACGCAGCATGGGTTCATAGGTCGTGCCTAACTAATTCAGTGGAATTGTTTGAGGACATTACCAGTGCGGTAGATAATCGGGAGCCAATGGATGTAGTATATCTGGATTTCCAGAAAGCCTTTGACAAGGTGCCACACAAAAGGTTGCTGCATAAGATAAAGATGCATGGCATTAAGGGTAAAGTAGTAGCATGGATAGAGGATTGGTTAATTAATAGAAAGCAAAGTGTGGGGATTAATGGGTGTTTCTCTGGTTGGCAATCAGTAGCTAGTGGTGTCCCACAGGGATCAGTGTTGGGCCCACAATTGTTCACAATTTACATAGATGATTTGGAGTTGGGGACCAAGTGCAATGTGTCCAAGTTTGCAGACGACACTAAGATGAGTGGTAAGGCAAAAAGTGCAGAGGATACTGGAAGTCTGCAGAGGGATTTGGATAGGTTAAGTGAATAAGCTAGGGTCTGGCAGATGGAATACAATGTTGACAAATGTGAGGTTATCCATTTTGGTAGGAATAACAGCAAAAGGGATTATTATTTAAATGATAAAATATTAAAACATGCTGCTGTACAGAGACACCTGGGTGTGCTAGTGCATTAGCCGCAAAAAGTTGGTTTTACAGGTGCAACAGGTGATTAAGAAGGCAAATGGAATTTTGTCCTACATTGCTAGAGAGATGGAGTTTAAGATTAGGGAGGTTATGCTGCAATTGTATAAGGTGTTAGTGGGGCCACACCTGGAGTATTGTGTTCAGCTTTGGTCACCTTACCTGAGAAAGGACGTACTGGCGCTGGAGGGTGTGCAGAAGAGATTCACTCGGTTAATCCCAGAGCAGATGGGGTTGGATTACGAGGAGAGGTAAACTGGGTAATAATGGGGGGGGGGGGGAAACTTATCCCGGTTGGTGGAGCAAATGAGGGTCGCATTTCGGAGGTGGGATGCGCTCTCACTGTCACTCGTGGGGAAGAGTGCAGATAGTTGAAAATGACGATCCTCCCGAGATTCCCTGTTCGTATTCCAATGTGTTCTCATTTTCATTCCGCGGTCCTTTTAAGAGGGTCAATAAAATGCTATGGGATTTGTGTGGGTGGTGAAAATCCCAGCGGGTGAAGAGGGTGCTGCCAAATTTTAGTAATACTACTGGGCGGCCAACATAGCTATGACAAGGAAATGCAGGGTCGGTTTGGGGGCAGATGGAGACCACTTCGTGCAAAGGCACAGTTTGGCAGTCCTGGTTTTGGCGCCCCTGGACGTTCCCGTCGGCACAGTACTCCACCAGCCCTACAGTGGTGGCGACTTTGCAGAACTGGGGCCAATGGAGGAGGCACATGGGGGAAGTGAGAGCATCGGTTAGGTCCCCAATTTGCGATAATCACCAGTTTGCCCCGGGAATATGGACGGTGGGTTCGAAATGGCAGAGGGCTGGGATTGAGAGGATGGGGGATCTGTTCTTAGAAGGAAGGAGAAATATGGGCTGGAGAGAGTGAATGATTTCAGGTACTTGCAGGTGCAGGTCTTTTACACAGACAGACTCCATTATTCTTTGCACACTGTTCTGTACTGTTGCTGTTACTATGCCAATAAAATTGTTCATTTTTAAAAATTACTGTAGTTGAACGTCTAAGCAGAGTTTTACTAAGGTTAACAAACCTGCTTTTGTACTCGATTCTCGATTTATGAAGCCCAATGTTCCTGATGCATTGCATTGCATCCTAGCCTCTCAATATGCCCTGCTACTTTGAAAGATGCATGCCATGAACCCCCAGGACTTCCTGTCTCTGTACACTCTTTAACATTGTGTCATTTAGTCCATATTGCCTCAAAATGCACCATCACCTCACACTACTAAATTCCCATCTCCTCTTGTCTGCCCATTCTGCTTACCCCGTGTCCTGTTGGAGTCGATCTGCTAGCCTAAGTCCTGTTACAGTTGATACTTCCCACAATTTACCTATTAACAGTTGAGCCCAGTTTACAATGATCACTACATTTTTAATCCCTTTAATGTTTATGTTAAATTTAAAACCTTAGGTTTGTAAGCAGAAAAAAAAGAGTCCCGAACTAAGGTTTTTAATCAATCATTTTACATTAACTACTTGTAAAATGTTTCCTTAATGAAGCTGCTGCTTACGCAGTTCTGAAATGGCCTGTTTTGAGCACAGAAGTCAAGATATCCCTGCACTGTATATTAAATTTAAACATCAAATTCAGCTGGCCTCAATATCAAAAAAGGTAACCTTATGTGCTTCCTTCTTCAATAAACTTTAAATAAATTCCAACAAATTTACTTTTTGCAAAAGTATAGTTTTCATATACTGGAAACTTTTCTTAAACTATTCCTTGCCAGGGCCCCCAAACAAGATTTGTTTCTCTTTACAGTACACTGAATTACTGGTTGCACCAGTGCTGAATTGACTTCACAGATTAGCAAATTCAGTGGTGCTGAATCAGATAGGTTGCCTCAGATGTACTACTTATATCACTGTTCATGCATAACAACTAGAGGAGGCAGAACAAAATAAACGGCTACAATATAAACTTTTATCTGATTAATCATAGAAAGTCTTTGCTTACCTAGGCCTTTGGGAACAACTCCACTGCGATCTTGAGGATTCACTACCCAGTAATAGTATTTCAAAGTGTGCATTATCTGCAACACAGTACCAACTCTTCGACTGCATTATAAATAGTGGCTGTACTAATAAACTCGGTGGATAAGTAGGTGTAGAGCTGCAATTGAACCTATGTTGAAGTAAATAGGAAGGAAAACCGATGAGAAGTGTGATCATGACCAACAATAAGATTCTACAATCAAGAACTCAACTGTGAGTGCATTGTAAAATACTTTCAATTGGTGAGCTGAAACACCCATAAAGAACTCAAAGACATTTGCGCTTCCAGCAAGAATCACGGAGAGCGATGCCACGTAGATGTTTACTGCAGTGAATATTAGAAAGTGAATCGTCTGGGGCAGCACGGTGGTGCAGCGAGTAGCACTGCTGCCTCATGGCGCCGAGGTCCAAGGTTCAATCCCGGCTCTGGGTCACTGTCCGTGTGGGAGTTTGCACATTCTCCCCCGTGTTTGCGTGGGTTTCATCACCCCACAAACCCAAAGATGTGCAGGGTAGGTGGATTGGCCATGCTAAAATTGCCCCTTAATTGGAAAAAAATGAATTGGTACTCTCAATTTAGTTTTAAAAAGTGAATCGTCTGAAGATGCTGAGTTATGGTTGGCAGCTGAGACCATGAGCCTGTTTCAGGGGATGACCATTAACTGTATAGCAATAATGGGTCAATGCTTAAGAAAGCAAGAGTTCAAAAAATTGGAGCAGGAGTCGTTCATATTCTACCTTGAGCTGTTTCCCACCTTGAGCTATTCCACCATTCAATAAGATTATGACTAATTACTAATTTCAACTCCATTTCCCACTAGACTCCAATATTCCAAAATGCCCTTGGAATCAAATACACTACTTAACCTCAGTCTTGAATATACTCACATCCATCACCCTCCAGGATAGCGAATTCCAAACACACTCTCCCTATATGTCACAAAACAAAGGAGATTGTCATCGACTTCAGGAAGCTTAGTGGAGAACATGCCCCTGTCTACATCAATAGGATCGAAGTAGAAAGGGTTGAGACCTTCAAGTTTTTAGATGTCCAGGTCACCAACAACCTGTCCTGGTCCCCCCATGCCGACACTATAGTTAAGAAAGCCCACTAACGTCTGTGCTTTCTCAGAAGACTAAGGAAATTTGGCACGTCACCTATGACTCTCACCAACTTCTACTGATGCACCATAGAAAGCATCCTTTCTGGTTGTATCACAGCTTGGTATGGATCCTGCTCTGCCCAAGACCGCAGAAATTACAAAAGGTTGTGAATGTAGCCAATCCATCACACAACCAGCCTCCCATCCATCGACTCTGTCTACAATTCCCGCTGCCTCAAAGGCAGCCAGCATAATTAAGGACCCCACGCACGCCGGACATACTCTCTTCCACCTTCTTCTGTCAGGAAAAAGATACCAAAGTTTGAGGTCACGTACCAACCGACTCAAGAGCAGCTTCTTCCCTACTGCTATCAGACTTTTGAATGGACCTACCTCATATTAAGTTGATCTTTCTCTACACCTTGCAAAGCTGTAACATTATATTCTGCAGCCTCTCCTTCCTTCCTTATATACAGTATGCATTGTTTGTACAGCATGCAAGAACAATATTTTTCACTGTATACTATACATGTGACAATAATAAATTTTTAAAAATTTAAATTAACAACCCGAGACAAGAATTTATTTGCATTGCTGTCTCAAATGGCCAACCTATAATACCCATCCCTAGTCCTAGATGCTCCAACCTAGGAAAATAGCATCTTAGCATATAATCTGACAAGCATTAAGAATTTTGTTTCAATAAATTCACCTGTCATTCTTCTAAATCCAGGAGTATTGACCTATTCTTCTCATCATAGGACAACCCTCTTCCAAAGAATCTTAGTTGCACCCCTTCCTTAGGTATGGACATCAAAACTGATCACAGTACTCCTGCTGTGGTTTACACCAAAGTCCTACACATAATTACAGTAGAGTTCCTTTACTCCTGTAATTTAACTCCTTGCAATAAAGTCCAACATAACACTTGACTTCCTAATTGCTTACTCTACCTGTAAATTAACTTGGTGCACCATGTACGAGGACACTCAAATCCTCCAGAAAACCAACTAATAAGTTCCCTAAACGTAAAAAAAATGGTTTCCCTATTCGACCCACCAAAGTGCATAACCACACATTTCCATGTGCCATCTTCTTGCATACTTAATCTGTCGATACATGTTTACTGGCTGCGGTCTCACAGCTTACTTTCCTACTTAGTTTGCATTGCCAGCAAGCTTGGATACTTTAATATAGATTATAGACAGCTAAGGCTCAACTTGAATACATTTGCAACCTTCCAATCCACTGAGATCTTGCCAGAATCAAAGGAATTTTTCTTGAAGATCACAAACAATGTGCGAGATTTGCTGATCAACCTGCCACGTGTTTTTCTGCAGCGGAGGCGGCCCACCAGCAGGTGTTACTGACACCACCATTTTTCCCAGTGACTGCACCCCTTGTCGCCGGGAAACCCCTGCGCCGGCCTGAGACCCTAATATCCCACTGGTGTGAACAGCCGGCACTTTCCCAATGTATCCACCATCTCTGCAGCTCTTTTAGAACTCCAGACTTGAAGCTATGAGGTCCAGGAGATTTGGCGGCTTGTGGTCACAAATTTCTACAAGTAGTGGCATATTTCTCAACTCAGTTTTGGTACAATCCAATTTCTATCAATAACTTCACAGCAAACTCGAGATACGGTGAACGAAGAGGGTTAGTTTGTTCATGCAGTCAAAATGTGGGGAAATCGCTACGTAGCCCCCTGTGCATTCATAAAAAAAATGAGAAAGATTTACAGACTGAAGACCACAGAACAAAGAATAATTGTTTAACTTGGATCCAGAACCAAAGTCCATCGCCCTCCCTCCCTCAGAAGTCAGCAGACGGTAAACTGATGTTGGAGATGACTTCCACGATAAGATAGGTATGTAGAGAAGTATTCTTGCATGAAATGGTATAAGAGAGGATAGGGGTCATGCATTCAAACCCAAATAGAGATCCTTTTCAGTGCTGCTGCCTGGTCGATGGCAGATAGCAGACTGATTTACAGTATGACTGGTTGGCCCAGCTTTTTTTGGGAGAGTGAGTGGGCTTATCACATGACTCCCATTTCTCCATTGTAGCTTTGACAAGTGTGTATTTCACTTTGAGATTGTTCCTTTTCCAATCATTAAGTTGTTCAAAAGAAGTTTGTCGGGACTTCCGGTGGCGGCAATGCGGAGCTAAGCCGCACATTCGGCAGCTCCCGCTGAAAACGGACTTTGGGGCTCTTTTCAGGGCCCCCAACGGAGCTGTGTCGGCAAATCCCAATGTGGGAAGAGTACAGGAGTCGACCCCTACGGTCCTAACCAGGTGTGGGGTAAGGAGAAAAACGGAGAAAGCACCCCTGAAAAAGCAGGGGAAGGAAGACAAGATGGCGGCCGGCAGAGACCCGGAGGACTGGAGGCAGTGGGCTCAGGAGCAGCAGGCGACTCTGCTGCGCTGCTTCCAGGAGCTTAAGTTGGAGCTGCTGGAGTCGTTGAAGGTTACCACCAGGGAGCTGATGGAGACCCAGACAGCCCAGGGGGCTGCGATTCGGGAGCTGCAGAAGCAGGCCTCCGAAAGGGAGGATGAGGCCGTGGCCGTCGCGGGGAAGGTGGAGATGCACGAGGCGCTCCATAAAAGATGCAGGAGCGGTTCGAGGAGCTGGACAACCGGTCGAGGAGGAAGAATTTGCGGACCTGGGCCTCATGGAGGGGCTGGAGGGGTCGGACCTGCCGGCCTATGTGGTGGTTATGTTAAACTCGTTGATGGGGGCTGGGTCCTTCCAGGGGCCCCTGGAGTTAGAGGGGGCCCACAGAATTCTGGCTAGGAGACCGAAGCCGAACGAGCCGCCGCGGGCGGTGTTGGTGCGGTTTCATCGGTTCATGGATCGTGAGTGTGCGCTCCGGTGGGCCAAGAAGGAGCGGAGCAGCAAGTGGGAGAACACGGAGGTGCGGATCTTCCAGGACTGGAGTGCGGAGGTGGCGAGGCGGAAGGCCGGGTTTAACCGGACGAAGGCGGTGCTCCATAGACAGAGTGTGAAGTTTGGCATGTTGCAGCCGGCGCGTCTGTGGGTCACCTATAAGGTTCGGCACCATTATTTTGAGTCCCCGGAAGAGGAGTGGGCCTTTGTGCAGGCCGAGAAATTGGACTCAAACTGAGGGTCTAAGATGGGGGATGTTGTATAATACTGCATTTGTATTTGCTTGGTTTAATGTAAGATGTGGGTTGGTCTTAGGGTGGGTGGGGTGATGTCGATTTGTCTTTTCTGTATGGGTTTTTCTGTAGTGGTCTGGTGGACGGGTTCGGGCAGGGGGATAAACGGGGAGTTCGGGGAGCTGGTGGGGGGGGACTGACAATGGGAGTTGCCCTAGAGGAGGCGGGGCCGGGCAGGGCGAAAGCGCGGGCTTTCTGCGGGTTTCCCGCGCTGGGAGATGGAGGGGGCGGGGTTGGGCTGAGAATCGCAGGTCGTTGCTGGCTGTTTTCTTCTCCCGCGCAAGAGCGCCGGGGGGGGGGGGGGGGGGAGACGACGACACTCATTGACGGGCATGATGGAGGAGGGGTAGTCCCACGTGGGGAGTCGTCGGAGGTAGGGCAGGAGTCGCCGGGGTCAGCAGAAGTTAGCTGGCTCACGGAGTGCTATGGAGGGAGTGGGCGCGGCCTAGGAGGGGTCCTAGCCTTGGGGGGGGGGGGGGGGGGGGTGTGTACCGGTTGCTGCTGAAACGGTCAGGAAGGAGCTGGAGGACGCAGGGGTGCTGGAGGGAGGGAGTTGCCGCCGTGGGAAACTGGCAGAGCGGGGAACGCTGGCCGGTGGTGGGCAAGGGATGGGGTATGGCTAATCGGCAGGGGAGGGGGGCAGGGAGCCCTCTGATCCGGCTGATAACCTGGAATGAGGGGGGCTGAATGGGCCGGTCAAACGGGAATGGGTATTTGCGCACCTGAAGGCGGATGTGGCCATGCTCCAGGAGACACACCCGAGAGTGGTGGACCAGGTTCGGCTGAGGAAGGGATGGGTGGGCCAAGTATTTCACTCAGGGCTGGATGAGAAGAGTAGGGGGGTGGCGATCCTGGTGGGGAAGGAGGTGTCGTTTGAGGCGTTAAATGTAGTGGCTGACAGTGGCGGGAGATATGTGATGGCGAGTGGTAAGCTGCAGGGGGAGCGGGTGGTGTTGGTGAATGTTTACGCTCCAAATTGGGACGATGTGGGGTTTATGCGGCGTATGTTGGGCCGCATTCCGGACCTGGAGGTGGGGTCCCTGATCATTGGGGGGGGGGGGGGGGGGGGGGGGGGGGGGGGGGCTTCAACACGGTACTGGATCCCCCATTGGATCGATCCAAGTCCCAGAACGGGTAGGAGGCTGGCGGCGGCTAAGGTGTTGAGGGGATTTATGGACCAGATGAGGGGGGGTGGATCCCTGGAGGTTTGCGAGGCCAAGGGCCAGGGAGTACTCGTTTTTTCTCCCACGTACATAAGGCCTACTCGGGATTGATTTTTTGTCCTGAGCAGGGGGTTGGTTTTCGAGGGTGGAGGATGTGGAATACTCCGCCATTGCCATTTCAGATCATGCCCCGCACTGGGTGGACCTCGGGCTGGGGGAAGAGAGGGACCAACGTCCGCTCTGGGGCTTGGAGGTGGGGCTGCTGGCAGATGAGGAGGTGGCCGAGAGGGTTCGGGGGTGTATCGAGAGGTACCTTGAGGCCAATGACAACGGGGAGGTCCGAGTGGGGACAGTCTGGGAGGCATTGAAGGCGGTGGTGAGGGGGGAATTGATCTCCATCCGAACCCATAGGGAGAGGGGGGAGCAGAGGGAGAGGGAGAGACTGATAGGGGAGATGGTGCGGGTGGATAGGAGATATGCAGAGGCTCCAGAGGACGGATTGCTGGGGGAGAGGCGTAGCCTTCAGGCCAGATTCGACCTATTGACTACCAGAAAGGCGGAAGCTCAGTGGAGGAAAGCACAGGGGGCGGTGTATGAGTATGGGGAGAAGGCGAGCAGGATGCTGGCACACCAGCTCCGAAAGCGGGACGCGGCCAGGGAGATTGGGGGAGTGACGGATAAGGCTGGGAAGGTGGTGCGGAGGGGAGTAGATATTAATGGGGTCTTCAGAGACTTCTATGGGGAACTGTACCGGTCGGAACCCCCGGTGGAGGGGGGTGGAATGGGGCGCTTCTTGGACAAGCTGCGAGTCCAGAGGGTGGAAGAGGGGCAGGTGGAGGGACTGGGGGCCCCGATCAAGCTGGAGGAGGTGGTCAAAGGGATAGGGAGCATGCAGTCGGGGAAGGCGCCGGGGCCGGACGGGTTTCCGGCAGAATTTTATAAAAGGTATTTCGACCTGTTGGGCCCACTATTGGTCCGGACCTTTAACGAGGCAAGGGAGGGGGGGGTTTTGCCCCCAACTATGTCACGGGCGCTGATTTCCTTGATCCTGAAGCGGGACAAGGACCCTCTGCAGTGCGGGTCATATAGGCCGATTTCGCTGCTAAGCACCGACGCTAAGCTGCTGGCAAAGATCCTGGCCACTAGAATAGAGGATTGCGTGCCCGGGGTCATTCATGTGGACCAGACGGGGTTTGTGAAGGGAAGGCAGTTGAATACGAACGTGCGAAGGCTCCTCAATGTCATTATGATACCGGCCATGGAAGGGGAGGCGCAGATAGTGGCGGCATTGGATGCGGAGAAGGCCTTTGATAGGGTTCAGTGGGAGTATTTGTGGGAGGTGCTGGAGAGGTTTGGGTTTGGGGAGGGGTTTATCCGGTGGGTGAGGCTGCTCTACGAGGCCCCGATGGCGAGTGTAGCCACAAATAGGAGGAGGTCGGAGTACTTCCAGCTGTACCGGGGGACGAGACAGGGGTGCCCCCTGTCCCCCTTGCTCTTCGCGTTGGCGATTGAGCCCCTGGCCATGGCATTGAGGGAGTCAGGGAACTGGAGGGGCCTGGTGCGGGGTGGGGAGGAGCATCGAGTGTCGCTGTATGCGGACGACCTGTTGCTGTATGTGGCGGACCCGGTGGGGGGGGATGCCGGAGGTGATGAGGATTCTTAGTGAATTCTCTGGGTTCTCTGGGTACAAGTTGAACCTGGGCAAGAGCGAGTTGTTTGTGGTGCATCCAGGGGATCAAGAGGAGGGGATTGGTAGGCTCCCACTGAAACAGGCAGGGAAGAGCTTCAGGTACCTTGGGGTCCAGGTGGCTGGGAGCTGGGGGGCCCCTGCACAAGCTCAACCTCACAAGGTTGGTGGAGTAGATGGAGGAGGAGTTTAAGAGGTGGGATATGTTACCGCTGTCACTGGTGGGGAGGGTGCAGTCCGTTAAGATGACGGTGCTCCCGAGGTTTTTGTTCCTGTTCCAGTGCCTCCCCATCCTTATCCCGAAGGTCTTTTTTAGGAGGGTCAACAGGAGTATCACGGGATTTGTGTGGGCGCATGGGACTCCGAGGGTGAGAAGAGTGTTCCTGGAATGGGGCAGGGATAGGGGGGGCTGGCATTGCCCAACCTCTGTGGGTACTAATGGGCTGCCAACGCAGCGATGGTGCGTAAGTGGGTAATGGACGAGGAAGGGGCAGCATGGAAGAGGATGGAGGCGGCGTCATGTGTGGGCACGAGTCTGGAGGCGCTGGTAATGGCGCCGTTGCCACTCCCTCCAATGAGGTATACCATGAGCCCGGTGGTGGCGAATACCCTCAACATTTGGGGGCAATGGAGACGGCATAGGGGAGAAGTGGGGGGCTCGATGGAGGCCCCGATACGGGGGAACCATCGGTTTTGTCCCAGGGAGCATTGATGGCGGATTTCTGGGCTGGCACAGGGCAGGGGTTAGGAGGTTGAGGGACCTGTTTATGGAGGGGAGGTTCGTGAGCTTGGGGGAGTTAAAGGGGAAGTTTGGGCTCCCCCGGGGAACACATTTAGGTACATGCAGGTGAGGGCGTTTGCCAGGCAGTAGGTGGAGGGGTTCCCCTTGCTGCCCCACGAGGGGGTGCGGAATCGGTTGCTCTCGGGGGTGTGGGTTGGAGGAGGGAGGATTTCGGACATATACCGGGTGATGCAGGAGGTAGACGAGGCCTCGGTGGAGGAACTGAAGGTTAAATGGGAAGAGGAGCTGGGTGAGGAGATTGAGGAGGGGACGTGGGTGGATGCCCTGGAGAGAGTGAATTCCTCCTCTTCCTGGGCGAGGCTTAGCCTCATACAGTGCAGGTGCTGCATAGGGCCCACATGACTGGGGACGAGGATGAGTAGGTTATTTACCTATAAAATTATTATTTTTTTTTAAAAAGAAGTTTGTCAGACGCTTTGTCCCAGCAAGCTAGTAGACTCAGGTTGGCCAGTCCTGGCTTATGAAATATAGGTGGTGTTTCTATAATTCCCTTTGTATTTGGTCTCTGAGGCTCACTGGAATCATTAATATCTCTTCAGAGATAGCAAGGTGCAAAATTTCTTCAATAAAGCCAGATTAGCTCCTCTTCTTCAATGGTCACTGCCAGACATGGCATGTAATTTTCAACGGTCCCGTTTTAAAATATATATACTGAGCCGTATATATATTATAGATACAGCAGTGGAGGGTAGGTCAGTAAATATATTCAAGGCTGAGTTACATTGATTTTTGATTGGCAAAGGTGTCAAGGGTTATGGGAGCAGGCAGGAAAATGGAGTTCAGGACATAAGCAAGCTCGAGGGGTAGCTGACACCTATTTCTTACATTCTTATGTATGGGATGTTTTTATGTATGGCAAACATAAATATATACATTTTAAAAGTTTTCATAAAGCAATATACTCAAAGATTAACATGCATAATTAAGTTTAACGTGTCTTTGGTTGAAATGTCAAATGACTCCAGTTCAATTCAATAAAGAGAAAGGTTATTTCACCTGCGTCAAAACTGTATCAAAGAAAATGCAGCCATTTTAATGCAACTTTTACTTGAGTTGTAGGCATAGTGAAGTTAAATTGGAAGAGCTATTTGTTCTTAGCATTTTGAGGTTAATGGTGTAAATTGTACTCAACTACACTTAGTTATAAATCTTGGAGCGGTATATTGGTGATATTTTAAAATTTAAATATATCTACATTTTAAAAACGGAAGAGAAAAAAATGCTCACCTTGGCTGGGGCATGGATCCATATAGCAGGATTCAAAAGAATGTGATCACATAACTGTTTGAGCAGAGGGCCACCATTCTGCAAGTTACTCAAATACTTGGCAAAAGCCAAGCACAGTTCCAATACAGCTCTGGTGATATGAACTTTGGAAGACTACAAGAAAAACATGAATTTCAGGTATTGACCATGTCTCAGTTTTTAAACAATTTAAACATATGTATACATTTCCACATACAATAGATTGTTTCATTCTTACATCCAATTCATTAACAAAAACAGCAAGTGAGGGTTCACCACAAGGAATGTACTATTTCCACAATTGGCTTGAGAACACAGGCTATAGTGCACTTCTATATTTTCATGCATTACACTCAGTTCAAGAAGAATTAGTCACTCCTTGAAGAATTATGAATAAATTGGCATCTGAGTTTACATGCTTAAGAAAAGTGAGGACAAAAAGCGCGTCGGCCTGAATTTCAATCACAAACAATTTGAAATAAATGCATTATTTTCATTTTTCAATTACCCTTAACACTTCAAGAATCATGTCTTTCAAAAACATGGACAACAATTTCTTATGAAGTCATTCAAGCTGCTAAAATTTAACATACAAGTTTTGACAAGATTAGAACTTTAACTTTGGAAAAAATACAACATATCCAAATAATGGTTCCTTGATTAGTGCAATATTTGATGAGAAATGAACTCAAAACTGAATACATCACACCTGAGCAGAACTAGCCTGGTAACTGCTGATAGGTAGTGCTGTCCAATTTACCCTGCTGGTAGTAAATTTAATTAGCTATAAAACAGCACAGTAGGTACAATGCACTGCTAGCCACACATGGTCGCTGACTTAGGTAACTTGTGGAGTTCATACATAATCACCCCAAATGTTCACTATGCTTCAATTTTCAGCTAGACCACTAGATGGAGTATCCTACCAAAGGAAAACATTACAACAAGACTACTTAGCCTGCAGTAAATAAATTGAGTGTGGAGCAGTGTGCCAAACACAAAGCATTGAGGTACGAGTGCTAAATTGGTCATTTTATTTAAGTGCAAATTTTCTGCAGAGAGGAAGGAGGTGCTGCATTTACACATTTTTCCAGTGTCCTGTAGCTGGTGAGTGTTCAAAGGCATTAAATAGGTGAGCAAGTAGCTAATTGGCTGGTGAGTTTTAAGACTTTATCTTCCTAAACAGGAGCAACAGTTTAATCCAGGGCCGGGAAGTATGAATTAAATTTATATACCGTAACTAGTTAAGCTACTTCATATGGACAGGCTGGTTCATGGACCTTGAATGCACCAATGGAGGACCCAGCCCTAGAAATTGTCCAGCTGATTTGATGTTCTTGCAGCTTATATGGATGAGAGCAGAGACTGAAGGGAGGATGGGAAAACTAACCAAGCACCATGTTGCAGAGGTGGGGAGTAAAAAGGAAGGTAATTGTAATAGAGAATAATGCAGTTTGGAGGATAGGTACTGTTCTCTGCAGCGAAGAGCACGAGACCCAAAGGTTGTATTGCCTGTTCGGTTTCAAGGGTATGCTCATCTAAGGAAGGATGTTCTTGCTATGGAGAGTGCAGCAGGCTGATTCCTGGGATGGCAGGACTGTCATATGAGGAGAGACTAAGTCAGTTAGAATTATATTCACTGGAGTGTAGAAGAGCGAGACGGGATCTCATACTCACTTACAAAATTCTGACAGGATTAGACAGGGTAGATTCAGAATGAATGTTCCCAATGGTGGACGAGTCTGGAAATAAGAGTCATATTTTGAGGATAAGGAGGGGAACTTTTAGGACTGAGGTGAGGTGAAATTTCTTCACCCAGAGAGTAGTGAATCTGTGGAATTCACTACCACAGAATCTAGTTTGAGGCCAAAACATGTAATTTCAAAAAGGAATTAGATGCAGCTCTTGGGGCTAAAGGGATCGGGGTATTGAACTTGATGATCAGCCATGATCATAATGTATGGCAGAGCAGACCTGAAGGGCCAATTGGCCTCCTGCTTCTATTTTCCATGTATGTTATCATCTCCTCAGGCTGGAGAAGAACTTGAGAGTGGGAGGAGAAGGATCAGGTTGTCATGGTCCATGTGGATACCAATGACATAAGTACAGCTAAGAAAGAGAATCTGCTAATGAGCAGGAGCAGTTATAAAGCCACAATCGCTGGCTCACTATCTGAGCCACAAACAAATTAGCATAGGGCAAATAAGATCAACGACTTGAATACATGGCTCAAAGATTGGTGTGGGAGAAATGGGTTTGATTCCTGAGGCACAGTCATCTGAACTGGGGAAAGGACTTGTACTGTTGGCAACGTCTTCACCTGAACTGAACTGGAACGAATGCCCTGGAAAATTGTATAACTAGGGCTGTAGAGAGTTTAAACTAAATAGTTGGGGGAGAGGGGGGGCATCATTTGAGGGGAGTTTTGGCAAGTTAAAGAGAAAGGACAAAGCTAGCAGTCACCCCAGGACCAGATGGAATGTATCCGATGATGCTGAAGGAAATAAGGGCACGAGCTGTGGAGGTGCGATCCATAATCTTCCAATCCTCCTGATGTGGAGGGTGGTGCCAGAGAACTGGAAAATTGCAAATATTACAAGCTTGTTTCAAAAACTGTAATGGTTAAACCCACCAACTAAGCACCGTCAGTTTAACGTTGGTGGTGGGGAACTTTTAGAACCAATAATCCAGGACAGCAGCAAATTATGGAGTGCCAGCAGCATGCATGTTAAGGACCAATCATGTTTCACTAATTTGATTGAGATTTTTGAGGTAACGAGATGGTTCATGACGATGTGGTGGTTGATGTGTATATGGACTTCCAAAAGGAGTGTGGTGAAGTGTTATTTAATGGAGTTGCCAGCAAAGTTGAACCCCTGAGAAAAAAGGGAAAGTGGCAGCATGACTATGCGCAGTGAATGGTTGGTTTTTGGACAAGTGTAATGTTATACAGTGGGTTTCCCAGTGGTCGGTACATAAAACAGTTTTAAACGGTATATTAATGATCTAGACTTGGATTTATAGGGCACAATTGCAAAATTTATGAATGACATAAAACGTGCAGTGTTATGTACTGTGAGGCAGGTAGCGATGAAGAGGACATAGGCTGGTATTATGACTAGGCATCTGGAAGACTACATTTAATGCAGAGAAGAATAATGCGATAGGTTTTGATAGGATCAATGAGAGGCAATATAAAACAAAAGGAAGAACAAAACCAATAGGAGGGGACAGTGACACGGTGGTTAGCATTGCTGCCTCACAGCTCCAGGGGCTGGTTTAGTACAGGGCTAAAGAGCTTGCTTTTAAAGCAGACTGAGGCAGGCCAGCAGCACGGTTCAATTCCCGTACCAGCCTCTCCGAACAGGCGCCAGAATGTGGCGACTAGGGGGCTTTTTGCAGTAACTTCATTTGAAGCCTACTTGTGACAATAAGCGATTTTCATTTCATTTTCAGGATCCCAGGTTCAATTCCGGCTTCAGGTAACTGTGTGGAGTTTGCACTTTCTCCCAGTGTCTGTGAGAGTTTCCTCCAGGTGCTCCCACAGTCCAAAGACGTGCAGATTAGGTGCACTGGCTCTGTTAAATTGTGTTAAAGGTTAGGTGGGGTTACTGGGATGGGGTGGAGGCATGGGCTTAACTAGGGTCGGTGCAGACTCGATGGACAGAATGGCCTCCTTCTCCACTGCAAATGCTACGAGTCTATGAAAGCACTGTGCAGGCTAGTATTATCGGAAATTATAACTAGAAAGGGACAAAATGTACAAACATCAGAATGTAAATAAGTTCAGAGTAGAGAAATGGTCAAAAAGTCATATTTAAAGACTTTTTCTGAATGCATGTAGCATTCCCCACAGGAGGAATTAATGGATAGCATAAATAGAAATAAATTAGTATATGATAGCCGTAAGAAGTCTTACAGCACCAGGTTAAAGTCCAACAGGTTTGTTTTTAATCACTAGCTTTCAGAGCGCAGCTCCTTCATCAGATGAGTTCCAAAAGCTAGTGATTTGAAACAAACCTTTTGCTTTAACCTGGTGTTGTAAGACTTCTTACTGTGTCCACCCCAGTCCTCTGCCAGCATCTCCATATCATGTATATGATAGCCATTACAGAGAAATGCCATTACAGAGAAATGGTTGCAAAGTGACCAGGACTCGGACATGAATATTCGAGAGCATTTGCATTTCTGAATAATAGGAAGAAAAGGAGGTGGGTTGCTCAGTTAATAATGGATTAAATCAATACAGTAGTGAGAAATGTTCAGAGGATCTTGGTTCAGAGGATCAAAATGTAGAATCAGTTTGGATGGAGATAAGAAATAGCGACAAAACAAAGGTGGATGTAGTTTATCAGTCCCCAACAGTAGCCACATTGTAGGACAAGGTATAAAGCAAGCAATAAAAGGGGCTTTATGGAAGGTGCTGCAATAATTGTGGCAGATTTAATTGTCGCATCTGTCCTCTCAGGTAGACATGATCATATGGCACTATTCAAAAGGGAGTACAGAGTTCACCTGGCTCTTGGCCAACATTTATCCCTCAATCAACATCAGAAAAACAATGATCTGGCCATTTATCTCTGGGATATTGTTGTGCACAAATGTGCTTACATCACAACAGCGATTACAATTCAAAAGAAATTCACTGGCAATGAAGCACTTTGGGATATTGTGAAAATGTGAATGGTCCATACAAATGCAAGTTGGTTCTTATTTATACATGCATGAGAAATATCAAAGCAGCTCATTATTTCGCCAAATCGGTACAGTGTTATAAGTTGGTTCAGCTAGCCAAATTTTGAAAGCTGCAGATTTGGTTTGACTTTTTTTAAAAACCCATTCTGCTCCAAATAACGAAACAAAGAGGACTTGGAGCATGCATATTAGTCATTAGTTTTAATCTTTTGATGACGCTTCCTTCCACTTTAAATTGTGAGACTTTACAAAACATTAAGATAGCTTAAAAATTAGGCCTTAAAATGAGGTTATGATGTTTTATTAAAATAATTCTGCATAAAATAATTATATGTTCAATAAGACAATGTACAATTTGGGTTTAATGCTATTAAGTTGGTTATTTAAAACAGTACACCATAAGCTATATTGTTGCAATATTTACCTTTTCAAGGCTAAATCCAATGACAAGAAAGCCCTTAGAAGAGAGTATTTGCTCTTGCATAGCCACTGAGTTCTTCAGTAATTCCATAATAAATGCCAACAATGTGGAACTAAAAGACAGACAAAAAAAATGAAGGCATTAATATTTTCAATATATCTGAGCCAGAATTTTACAATGCAGGTTAATTTGGCACTTACAACACATGTTAACTCATTTGATGTTCTTCTGATACAATTAACCAAAGAACTAGATCACATATGGTTACTGTGGGAAGGAAGCATCTGTGACAAATGCAGGAGTTTAATATATTATAAACATTTGGCAATTTAAGGGTTAACAAGCCTGGGGGTGTGTTTGCCTGCCGGTATCATGTTTTTAAAAAATAATCTTGTTTTGCAAGACCAGAAAGCTTTTAGGAGCCAGAGGTGAAATTGACCAGAGTAATGTGTTTTCAGCCTGGGCTAAAGCAATGTTGTTTGACGAGGGAGAGTCCCTGAGAGTTGGTGTTTGCTCCTTGGAAATTACAGGAGGGAATTAAAAATGTTAATATTAGGTAAAGAGAAGTAATGAGAAACTAATGATGGGTAACAATAAATTAAACGTCAACATTTTATAATGTTTAGGTCTGAAGTTTGGGTCCAATGAGGAGCCAAAAAGAAATCCTTATGCATAAGCAGAGGACAAGGCAGGAGTATTAACTGAGCACTTTGCATCTGTCTTCGCAAATTAAGTGAACGATGTGATATTTACACTAAAAGAAAGGGACATTATAGATGAGTTACAAATAGAAAAGATCTACTAAAAAGAGTAGTATTGCTGAAAATGGGTAAGTCACATACAATCAGAGAATGGTTGCAGAACTGAAGGAGGACATTCAGCCTATCGTGTCTGCAAGAGAAATTCATCTCAGTAATTTCCCCGTAGCCTTGCAAATTTTTCTTCTTCAGATAATGATCCAATTTTCTTTTGAAAGTCATGATTGAAACTGACTCCACCACACGCTCAAGCAGTGCTTTCCAGGTCCAAATGACTCATTATATAACAAAGCTTTTCCTCATGTTGTCATTGCTTCTTTTGCTAATCACCTTGAATTTACGTCTTCTGGTTCATAATCCTTCCACGAATTAAGATGATTCCCCTTGATCTACTCTGCCAGACTCCTCATGATGTTGTGCAACTCGGTCAAATCTCCTCTCAACCCTCTCTTTTCTCAGCAGAACAGTCCCAGCTTCTCCAAATATCTCTGTAACTGAAGTTCCTCATTCGGGGACCATTCTTGTACATGTTTTCTGCACCCTCTTGTATGCCTTCACAGCTTTCCCATGTCTAGTGTCTAAAATGATGCACAATATTCCAGTTGAGGCCAATGAAATGAAATGAAAATGAAATGAAAATCGCTTATTGTCACAAGTAGGCTTCAAATGAAGTTACTGTGAAAAGCCCCTAGTTGCCACATTCCAGCGCCTGTTTGGGGAGGCTGGTACGGGAAGCCAAGCCAGGTTTTCTACAAATTTTCTAATTTCTATCTACACCCCAGGGAAACAATATTCCATTAGCCATCTATATGCAAATTAAAATAATGGTTAAAATTATTTATTACTTCATCTTTACGATCCCTTAATCACAGCTTTAGCAGACATGCCTCCTGAATGCATCTGAACCCAGGGTTCCTAAATAACATTACCACAACAAAGCATAACATATAATATATATGTTATACATAACATAACATATAACAATATATAAAGGGCAGCACGGTAGCATTGTGGATAGCACAATCGCTTCACAGCTCCAGGGTCCCAGGTTCAATTCCGGCTTGGGTCACTGTCTGTGCAGAGTCTGCACATCCTCCCCGTGTGTGCATGGGTTTCCTCCGGGTGCTCCGGTTTCCTCCCACAGAATTACGCGGGGCATAGACAGATTGGATAGGCAGAAGCTTTTTCCTAGGCTAGAGGTGTCAATTACTAGGGGTCAATTACTAGGGAGCTTAGGTTTAAAGTGCGAGGGGCAAGGTTTAAAGGAGATGTACGAGTTAAGTTTTGGGGCAGCACGGTAGCATAGTGGTTAGCATCAATGCTTCACAGCTCCAGGGTCCCAGGTTCGGTTCCCGGCTGGGTCACTGTCTGTGTGGAGTCTGCACGTCCTCCCCGTGTGTGCGTGGGTTTCCTCCGGGTGCTCCGGTTTCCTCCCACAGTCCAAAGATGTGCGGGTTAGGTGGATTGGCCATGCTAAATTGCCCGTAGTGTCCTAAAAAGTAAGGTTAAGGGGGAGTTGTTGGGTTACGGGTACAGGGTGGATATGTGAGTTTGAATAGGGTGATCATTGCTCGGTACAACATCGAGGGCCGAAGGGCCTGTTCTGTGCTGTACTGTTCTAAAAAAAAAAATTTTCCTACATTCACCACACCTCTCCCCTTAAAAAAATTATGCACAATATGAAAAGATGGCTTCATTTTCTAAAGTATTTGCAACTTTAAACACTGATTACTAAACACGATTACCCAATGATACACATCTCGTAATTTTTATGCATGCAGATTTAAAGATCAGTAGTCCATTTCAGTCTTTCTTTCCGAAATTTGAAACGTTCCACTCTTCTTGCATCTCAAAGTCATGACAAAGCATCTGCAATTACATTTGCTCTTCCTGCTACTCATATAATTTTCAAGTTAAATGTTGTAGCAATAACTCCATTTAAACAGTCTTGCATTTGATCTTTAAATTTCACCAGAAACCTCAATGGATGATGTTCTGTATAAGCGATAGTCTTTGATGATTTTTTAAAAAAGATATTTTATTCCAAACATAAACAATAACTGCAAAACAACACACCAACAAAACAAAGTTTTTTTTTATAAATGTAGTGTATCCAATTCATTTTCTTTTCCCAATTAAGGGGCAATTTAGCGTGTTCAATCCACCTACCTTGCACATCTTTGGGTTATGGGGGCGAAACCCACACAAACACGGGGAGAATGTGCAAACTCCACACGGACAGTGACCCAGAGCCGGGATCGAACCTGGGACCTTGGCGCCGTGAGGCAGCAGGGCTACAACAAAACAAAGTTAACGGTTTGTACATCCCTCCCGGCGATGAACAGCTCCTCAAATATCATCATGAACGGCCTCAACCATGCCTCGAGGCCGTCTTCTAACCCCCTTATGGCAAATTTTATCTTCTAATTTTCTCCACCCAGAGAAACTCATAAGTCAAGCCGCAATTCCCGGTGGGGTATCTGACCTCCAATTCAGCCGCTGGATAATCAGAGAGGTGAAGGCCACAACACCGGCCCCCTTCCCCTCCAGCAGCTCCTTCACTTCCAAATCCCCAAAGATAGTCACCCTGGGTCCAGCTTCACCTCAGACACCGCCATCCTCAATAGAGTCCCAAACACCACATCCCAGCAGCTCTCCAACCTCTCACATCCCCAAAATATGTGAACATGATTCGCAGCCCCCGCCTAAACAGTGAGAATTTTAAATTCAGAAATTGGCAATATCTCAAAGAATCTAGCAGAATGGAGGAAACAAATTTCACAACTTTTTTTTTTAAAGTGAGTTGAACAGGTAATCAAAGACATGAAATTTACAGGGTTAAAGATTAAAAAGTGGAGACATGGGATTAAACACAGCTGCCCTTTCAAAGAACCAACAAGGTATGATGAGCCGAATGACATCTTGTGTTTCATGTTTAATGAATTCCCTATTAAATTTGTTAATATATCCAGAGTCCTACGGGTAATGAATAATCAATCCCAGAGTAGGCTGCAAAATGTCTCAAATTCACTTACCATACAGTGCTGTCAACTTGGTCAGAAGAATGCTGATTATAATCAAGCTGTGCAAACAACGGGAAAAGCACCTGGACACCACCAATGGAATGTATCGCACTTTGTACAGAATGTGTTACAACAGCTTTGACATCCTATTAAAGAAGCTTAAAATTAAAAACTATCAAATATTAACTGTATACTTGTATTTTTACCCAAATATTTTGGAAATGGGAGGGAAAAATTTGAATATATCTAGATTTTCTTAAAACTTGATAAAGCATTAAAAACAAAACCAATTATTATACTTTGACCAGTCGGATTTTTTATTCTTGTAATTCATTTTAAAGTTGAGCTTATTTCTAGCTCCAATATGGCCTGTCACCGTTCACCAAAAATCCTTAAGTAATAATCTTGCATCTAAATATTTTCTTAGAAATAGATTAGACCAAATTAAAAGCTAAATCTTAATTTTGCAATGCACATACCCGTATTTCAAGTAGCAATAAAAACAAAAATCTAAGTTGTAGAGGTGATAATAATACAGAACCTTTAAAATTCACACGCAAGAAGTTTGCCATACACCTGAATTGTCTTATTTCCTCAATTATGACATTTTGCCACAGAAAAAATATTTGTATATAAAATTCCCCAACTTTTGTATTTTTCAGCTAATTATCTATTTGACCAACACAAAAAATGCTTACTGCATTATTACTGGTCCAATGCAGCTAAATAATTTGGCTTTTACCTGAAGCATTAGAGCATGGGGAGAATGAACAAAAATAGATGGATTATCCTTCGGGGAGGATTCTAGACAGAGCTGAGCATCTGTAGCCTTTGGATTGTATGTGAATGCAATGTTACTAGACAGCTTGCCATCATAGAGCAGTGATTTGTGGTGCTCAGCAAGGAGGAGGTCACTTTCTGCCTTGAATTTGAAAGTACCCTAGAAAAAAAGAAATTACAATTCAGTAACACATAGATCAACTTGTTTCCCACAGCTTAACAAGGTTTACAAACTTGAAAACTAGACTGTCTGGTATTGATGAAATCCAATACATTGGATTTCTTACATTTACCTGTAATGTTACGAAAACGTCCTGAAAAGGCTTGCCAAATTCCAAATTTGGTCTAAAATACCACTGGCATATTATTGAAAGCTCAATTAGGTTTCCTGGGGTGAAACAATGGCATTGCAAAGGGTTATTTATGTACTTAATGCAGAAAACAAGAAACAGTGATAGATGAAGTATAATGGGGAAATGGAAGTTACCCACTTTGGCAGGAAGGATAGAAGAGTGCTATATAGTTTAGATAGAGCGAGATTTCAGAAATCTGTAATATACAGAGATCTGCGTGCCCTGGTACCTGAATGACAAAAAAGTATGCAGTACAGCAGGTGCTTATGAAAACAAATGGAATGTCATCCTTTATTTCAAGAGGAATGGAACTTACAAGGAAGGATATTTTGTTAAGTTGCATAGGTGAGATCACATCTGGACTACTCTGTAGTTTTGGTCTCCTTTATGGAAGGATATAAATACAATAGAAGCTGTTTAGTGAAGGTTCATTCGACTGATACCTGGAATTGGGGGTGGGTTTATCTTAGGAGGGAAGGTTGGACGTGCTGGGTCTGTATCAATTGGAGTTTATAAGACAGAGAGATGATCTTATTAACCAGGTAAGATCCCGAGAGGGTTTGAAAGGGTGGATGCTGAAAGAACTTTTCCTTTTATGAGAAACTAGAACCAGGGGACACTGTTTAATAACGTTTTAAAAATAAGAGGTCACCCATTTAAAACAGATTAGAATAATTTTTTGTCTCAGACAGTGCGGTCATGAATCTTTGGAACTCTCTTCCCCCCAAGAGGGGTGGAAGCAGGGTCACTGAATATTGTTCTTGACTAAAAGGGGAGTCAAAGGTTATTGGAGGTAGGCAGAATATGGAGCTGGTGCCACATCAGATCAGCTATGATTTTACTGACTGGCGGAGCAGGCTTGAGGAGCCAAATACACTACTCCTGTTCCTAACTTGTAAGTATGTATGAGGCATGTTACGAGACGTCACAGATCAATTCTACTTAACTGTGAATACTTGATTCAAGTAGGCCACTCTACTGCACTTTCATAGAAGCAATGTGCAATTGTCACAGGTGCAAATGTGTCCAAAAAGGTCAGTTGTTTTACTCACACAATATTACATAGAATTAACAGCACACAATTAAGCCATTCAAACCAACAGGTCTTTACTGATGTTTTTGTTTCACGAGTCTCCTTCCACCTTATTTAAACTCAGCCTTGCGTCAGATCATGCAATTATCTTTCATGCATTTATCTAACTTAGCCTTAAATGCCTCATGAAACGCTATTTGCGTCATCCCCTCAACATAGTCACAAATTCTCTATTCTAATATTCTGAGTCAAGAAATTTCACCTGTATTTCTTACTGAATTCATTAGTGACTATCTTCTCATTATGATCTCTGGATTTGGACTTTCCACAAGTGGAAAAATCTTCTTTAGAGAATTTCCTCCTAAAATCTTTCCCACTCTATCCCTCTTTCCTTTGTGACACTCTTTAAACAGTACCTCTATGACCAAACCTTTGGTCATCTGCCCTAAATCTCCTTATGTACTGCTGATGCCCACATCCAAACCTTGTAAGTAGTGGTCAGTTTTCCCACCACCCATCCCTGCGAAACATCATTACCGGCCTTTACCTGTCTGATTAACTACTGTTAACCTATAATCGTTACACTTTTGAGGCAATTTGTTGTCCATTCCGGTAATTGTGCCCTGACTCCACATGATTTGACCTCCGTTAAGAATCACGCATGTGGTACCTTATCAAAAATCTTTTGAAAGCCCATGTACATTTTATCTACTTTCAACTCCTCTTTCTGCTACTACTTCAAGTGATTCGATAAAGTTGATCTAGAATATCCTCCTCTTTGAAATCCATGTTGACTTATGTTTTATTAGTCATTTATTAGTCACATAAAAAAGACAAGTTTTGTCAAAGCATTTTGCTTTGCACTCATCAGGACAATTCACAAGAATACCAAAGATAAACGGAACAATTTACACTGAATGAGAAGAGTGTATTGATTTGTTGGTAAGTGGATTCTGATTGGTAGAGACTTTGCGATAGAGAAGTCAGTTGACTGGAAAGATATTGACTGGAAAGCATTGTTTGAAATTTAACCAGGTAGCTTGACTGAAAGGGACCCCTGAGGAATGAACCAGCAAATACCTGTCATTTATTTTGTTTAGCTGAAACAAGTGCAATGTGTGTACTCGTCATTTCTGCCTGCAAAGACCTGAGCCCTGTGTATTAATATATATAGCTTCCGGTATGTACAAATGCATCATATTGCAAGCCTGACTGACAATCTTAAATTGGTTGTCAGTGTAATTCTTAGTACATTGGAAGTTATTTAGCAAATGCTGTCCAATCATGAAATCATATCTCAAGTTGGTCACTGTTTTGAGTTTTGCAGGCATGGGCTGGTTGGATACAGACTGTACCTTGCCTATTTCAAATTGCAGAACAAACATGTAATTTCATATGATCAACCAGTATCTGGGACATACAGAGCATCATACTTTCACTGAAATTCATATATCACACTACTCATTTGTGTGACAGCCTGAGCATCTTTTTGGATTGACGGCAGCACCCTGTTAATGGTGAATACTAGTCATGTTTCAATTGCTTACTAGCAAAATGAAACAGCTAGGTACATCTGTTGCTTAAAGTTTTGAGGTAATCGGAGCTAGACTGGACACTTAACAGGGTCAAAAGTGATGGCCTGAGATCCATTGTGTGTGTGCAATATACAGCACAAAATGATCTCATCAGGATAGCCATTTGATGCGGCCTATTTTAACATCACGTTTGCGTGGTTAGCTAATGGCTTGGTCCCTATGTACAAGGTTGCTGATCAGACCAATCTTATAGTGCATGGAACTGCAAGAATCCCAGCGCCAGTGAAGACAGGCTTGCAGTAGACTGTGGTAGAGAACCTCCATCAGACTTCTCAACTAGTACACCAAGAAAAGGAGTTTGTTTGACTGCTCCATTTCAAAGGCGAATTTAAGTGCAAGATGGAGTCCATTAAGACATGGAAGAAAATATTATAAATTGTTGTTCCTTCACATTTTGCACTCTTGCAAATTATCCTAACAAGTGCAAGATGAAAGCTTTCACATAAAAATGCTCTTTTTTTCAGTAATACTTGATTAAATTCTCAGTTTCAAAATGTTCTATTACACCTTTATGCAATATTTTGCATACCATTTATTGAATCCATATGACATAACTAGGGTACAAGACCAGTGGCTTTTGTTACTCAATCTGTGTGGCAGTACCCATGAATCCACATTAATATTTTGTCTTCTGAACATGTCTAAATTTGATTGCGAGGACTCCAAGTACAGCATGTGTGCTACCATATAAAAGTATCCATGATGCATCTTATTAACTGTCTTTAATTTAGAGAATATGAAAAATTGTTACGTCACAATAGTCTTACGTTACTGCTATTAATCCGAATTAAGGGCTGCAATTGATTTGAATTCCACAGTAACCACTGATTTAAAGGCAACCAAGCTAGTGACTCACATCTCACAAAAGCAAAAATGTCAATTATCTTCAAACTATATCCTTGCGTCAGAGTACCTTATATCCAGGGCCAAGTTGATATATTGCAAATATCTGTGCTGCGTTTAGAGCTTCAGCGAAGACATAAACTGCTCCAAGTTGCCCACAGAATACCCGATTTGCATCTGCTGTTTCGGACGATCCTAGGAAACATTTGTCAAATGTCTAAAAGTATAAACAAATTTAATCATTAAGTTATTGTGTGCACGTTAGACAGCTTTTTAAGTCAAGTTTTACATTTCTTAATACGGTGATAATTTACAAAACCAGTTTTTTTTTTAAATAAGGGGGTTTTAGCATTTGATAAGCGACATTAAGACATTGCTCCCATAATCTCTCCCACATTCCCAATATGAAGGCAGAACAACCCCCCCCCCCCCCCCCCCCCCCATCCACACTTTTAAGGTGACTCCAACCTTCCTGTCACTTACCATTTCAACTTAGCATCTTGCTCTCATGCCCGCATGTCCACCCTCGGCCTGCTCCAGTGAAGGCCAATGCAAACTGGAGGAATAGCAGCTCATCTTCCAATTAGGCACATTATAACCCTCACGACTCAACATTTGAGTTCAACAACTTTAGACTATGGATTTCTCCTCAATCATAACCATTGTTTGATATCCAAAATATAATTTTGCCCCAACGTAAACCACCCCTTTTGGGCCATCTGTCATCTGTTCTTTAGTTTTGCTTTCACTGACCTTTGTTCTTTCATTAACATATTCCAATACCTTCCCTTTATGTTACTGCTAGCAACTTCTCTAGTCCTTCACACTGCCATTAATGCTTCCTCTGTCTCACGACCAAACACATCTTTGTTGGAACCTCTGAGTCTTGTTCCCATCAGTCACTGGTATTCTACTCTACTCTACCCCAGCTGCTCCATGTCCTCTTACACAATATGTACCCATCAGATTTCTCCATCTCTTTAGCTCTGAAGAGGAGTCATATTGATAGGAAATGTTAACCATATTTTCCCTCTCCACAGATGCCGCTAGACCTGCTGAGGTTTTCCAGCATTTTTTGTTTTTGCTTCAGATTTCTAGCATCCGCAAGATTTTGTTTTTATTTAAGAAAGCGGTGCTAAACTCTGTGAGGAACTTAAAATAGACATTTTGAGAGATTAATGTGCACAGCATGACAGCACTCTGAAAATGACTAAACAAAATGGGAAATATTTTATTTCTTTAGGAAGGTTCATATCTTTCTGTAGATTAACTAAGAAAAATATTCAACTGGGTGGGACCCAAATCTCATTAAATTCAAGTAATCATGCCATGAACCCCATGTACTTCTGTATGTATTTTTGATAGACACTTTCCTCATTTAAACTCAAGGTTCTTTGAGAGAACATATTGAAAAATAGCTGCATACCAAGTGGTGAGAGAATTAACTAAGCTAACTATCAGAGCTATACAAGGACTCCCTAGACATCAGGTAGCATTTGACAGAGTATGGCATCAAAGAGCCCGAGCAAAACTGGAGTTAATGGGAATCGAGGGGAAAACTCTCTGCTGGTTGGTGTCAGACCTGTCACAAAAGAAGATGGTTGTGGTCGTTGGAGGCCAATCATCTGAACTCCAGGACATTCCTCTGGTGAGTGCCCTGAGATCAACCATCTTCAGCTACGTCATCAATGACCTCCATTCCATCATAAGGTCAGAAGTGGGGATATGTGCAGATGGCTGCATAATGCTCAGCAACATTCGCGGCTCCTAAGATAATGAAGCAGCCCATGTCCAAATGCAGCAAGACCTGGTCAATAGCCAGGTGTGGACTGACAAGTGGAAAGTTACAAGTGCAGGCAATGACCATCTCATACAAGTACAGATCTAACCATCGCCCTTGACATTCAGTGGCATACCATCGCTGAATCTCCCACAACAGCCTGGGAGTTACCATTGATCAGAAACTGAACTGGACAAGCCATATTAATACTGTGGCTATAAGAGAAGGCCAAAGGCGAGGAATTTTACTGCGAGTAACTCACCTCCTAAACCACCTCTTTACAAGGCACAAGTCTCCACTTGCCTGGATGAGTGCAGCTCCAATAACCCTCAAGAGGCTCAACACCATCCAGGACAAAGCAGCCTGCTTGATTGGTACGCCTTCCACAAACATTCAATCCATCCACCACTGACAAACAGTGACAACTGTGAGTACCACCTACAAGATGTACTGCAGGAAGTCGCCACGGTTCCTTAGGCATCACATTCCAAACCCACAACCACTGTCATCCAGAAGGACAAGAGCAGCAGGTACTGCAACCTCTCCCCACCCCACCCCAACCTAGAGGTTCCCCTTCAAGTCACACACCACCCCGACTTGTAAATATATCGCGGTTCCTTCGCGTCACTGGGTCAAAATCCTGGAACTCCCTCCCTAATAGCACTGTGCGTACCTACACCCCAGGGATTGCAGTGTTCAAGACAGCAACTCACCACCACTTTCTGAAGGGCAACTAGGGATGAGGAATAAATTCTGGCCTAACTAGCGACGCCCGCATCCCATAAATTAATTTTTAAAAACACTGCTGTCCAATACATTATCCACGAGCCACATGTGTCTAATTCGTAATCCAAATGTGGCTAATTGAATTTCTGATTATTAAATACTGAAATGATTAATAGATGTACTATAATTGGATATGCAATCTCAATACACATTTGCACAACATACGTAACACACACTTCAGCCTTTTTGTGCACCCTGGTAAATTGACAAAAGAGCAAAGTGTGCAAGTGTTTTCAGATTGTTGAGTGCTCGGATTCCTTTGTGACTAAACAGTAGTAGTTCTTTTTGTAGTTACGCGATTATTTGTGCAAGAAGCTGTCTATTAAAAATAGTGATCATCCTCATCAGTGCAAGAAAGAATTTCCTGACTTTCAGCACATGACAGTAAAAATTCAATTATCTAGGTAAAGGAACGGGTTGCATGGTGGCACAGTGATTAGCACTGTAGCCTCACGGCACCGAGGACCCGGGTTCAATCCTGGCCCCGGGTCACTGTCCGTGTGGCGTTTGCACATTTTCCCTGTGTCTGCATGGATCTCATCCCCACAACCCAAAGATCGGCCATGCAAATTGCCCCTTTATTGGAAGAAAAAATTAATTGGATATTGCAAAAATAACCAAAATTAAAATCTAGGTAAACGAATTAGAGCAAAACAGGCTATCCAAAGAGGGAGCCAGGATGTAGACATGAATTTTCAGTTAGGTGAACTGTAATCTGGAATGCTGAAGGTTTTGATGATAGCTGTGTTTTTGTGAGCATCCCCATGATAAAACTGTCACACTGGCTCAAAACAATGGCTTAACAAAGTAGAGAAGGAATATTTTCAGCAGTGAACACAAAGTCATTTTTATACTCAAAAACAACTTCCATTATGAAAACAGAATATGAACTAGGGGCATTCAAACTCAAGTAGGATATCAAAACATTTTTGCATGGATTAACTGATTACATGAATAAATATCATTCAGTTCTAAAAGCTTCATATTTGTTGGATTCAATAGCCATGAGTGTACACATTTTAAAACAGCAGAGTATGGTAAATTGTTATTTGAAACATTAAAGCATTAAAGTTTAATTTTTTGAATCCTGACCTTCCATGTAAAAACGCTTACTCAAGAACTAGAGGGCACAGATTAAAAGTAACAGGCAAAAGGAGTGGGAATGAAGTGAGGAAAATCCTTTTCACCCAGTCTGGAGTCTGTTAAATAAGTTAAGAGTTTGTGGCGTTCAGGGGAAGATCCTGGCATGGATAGGGGATTGGGTGACTGGCAGAAGGCAGAGAGTGGGATAAAGAGTCTTTTTCAGGATGGCAGCCGGTGACTAGTGGTATGCCTCAGGGGTCAGTGCTGGGACAACTTTTTACAATATACATTAATGATCTGGAAGAAGGTACTGAAGGCACTGTTGCCAAGTTTGCAGATGATACAAAGATCTGTAGAGGGACAGGTAGTATTGAGGAAGCAAGTGGACTGCAGAAGGACTTGGACAAGCTAGGAGAGTGGGCAACAAAGTGGCAAATGAAATGCAATGTGGAAAAGTGTGAGGTTATGCACTTTGGAAGGAGGAATTTAGGCATTAACTATTTTCTAAATGGGGAAATGCTTCGTAAAGCAGAAGCACAAAGGGACTTGGGAGTCCTTGTTCACGATTCTCTTAAGGTTAATGTGCAGGTTTAGTCGGCAGTTAAGAAGGCAAATGCAATGTTTGCATTCATGTCAAAAGGGCTGGAATACGAGACCAGGATTGTAATTCTGAGGCTAGCACATCCTTCCTTAGATATGGGGCCCAAAACTGTTCACAATACTCCAAATGGGGTCTGACATTAAAACTAAGTTTTTTTCCTTTTGGACTGAATAAATCCCAGTTCATGGATTTTTTCATGGTTGCAAGAAAAGGTCCAGAGGAGGTTCAAAGGAATGATCCCTGGAATGAAGAACTTGTCGTATGGGGAATGTTTGAGGACTCTGGGTCTGTACTCATTGGAGTTGAGAAGGATGAGAGGGGATCTTATTGAAATTTACAAGATACTGCGAGGTCTGGATAGAGTGGACGTGGAGAGGATGTTTCCACTTGCAGGAAAAATTAGAACCAGAGGACACCATCTCAGACTAAAGTGACGATCCTTTAAAACAGAGATGAGGAGGCATTTCTTCAGCCAGAGGGTGGTGAATCTGTGGAACTCTTTGCCGCAGAAGGCTGTGGAGGCCAATTCACTGAGTGTCTTTAAGACAGAGATACTTAAGTTCTTGATTAATATGGGAATCAGGGGTTATGGGGAGAAGGCAAGAGAATGGGGATGAGAAAATATCAGCCATGATTGAATGGCGGAGCAGACTCGATGGACCAAGTGGCCTAATTCTGCTCCTATGTCTTATGGAATAAACTCTCCGAGAGGGTGGTGGAGGCAGGTTTGATTGAGGTATTCAAAAGAAAATTGGATTGCTATCTAAAAATGTGCAAGGCTATGGGGATAATGATGGGGAGTGGGACCACAAGTAGAATGCTCCTTCAGAGAGCCAGTGCAGACTTGATGGGCCAACTGGCCTCCTCCTACACTGTAAAGATTTTGCGATGCTGTAATGCAGTTTTTATAAAAACTCAAAGGGAAAATGGACACATCCTAACTCATTACTTAGAAATAATTAAGGTTCAGTTTCCAAAATTGCCTCAAAATCCTCCTGCAGAACCAAGATTAACTTGAATAACTATTTTCTATTCTCAATATATTTACCAATCAATAGAAAAATAGAGATGGAACATCAACAGGCGGTCTCACCTTGCTTTCAACACTTCTAAAAGACACTTGCACTCAAGCTTTTCCCAAATAACTAGTCTGCCAATTTTGGATGGATCAAAGGAACCCCAGCAAGAAAATAATCTTGCAACCATGAAAAAATCCATGAACTGGGATTTATTCAGTCCAAAAGGAAAAAAAAAACTTAGTTTTAAAACCAGATACTTTTTCTCCCCTCGATGATCTTATTTGTGAATTTTGAAATAGGGTCAGAAATATGATTAAAGAAATACATGTCAGTTTTTAAAAAATACAAAGAAATTATACTATTTGGACAAGAACCTATAAACTGATCTCTAAACCTAAAATAAGGATCCCCAAATTTGCAATTTAACAATGTTACTTACGTCACTGGTATTCACAAGCCACGTAATCTCTCCAAATGATGCCAGTTCACCATTTACGTAGCACCGGATTTCACTGTTTTTCCAACGATTGTAGATATGTACTATAGTCACCATGTACCACTATAATAAAGAATCTTTAATTTAGTTTTGCTATATCTTAAACCATTTATATACACTAAAGAAATGGTACAATAAAATCATCATTGCCTCATGTTAAAATATACAATATACAGGATTATTAACTGTCTTAGTTAATTATTATTATTATTTGTTTTTATTAATTTTTTTTAAAAGTGTTTCTCCACTAATTACCCTGCTGTTTTCAAATAGTACAGATTTACTCAGCTATAACTCTCCTAGAAAGCAACACTGGCCTTTCCACTATTTGCAATAATGAACCATATGACAGTTGGGTGGGGTTACTGGGTTATGGGGATAGAGTGGAGGTGTGGGCTTGGGTAGGGTGCTCTTTCCAAGAGTACTCGATGGGCCGAATGACCTCCTTCTGCACTGTAAATTCTATGATTCCATGACTGTACTAATATAGGGAAGAAATTGGAAATGGTCATCACACATTCAATTTAGGCCACATTTATTCTTAAATGCTACACATTTCAGAGTGACTTTTAGTTCAAGATGCGAATGCTATATTCCAATTATTGGTAGTTCAACTTTTTACATTGGCTTATGAAATTAAATCTTGCTCTCTGTTGACTGACCTGAGCAACAGTCACAGTTATCATGGTTGATACCCGATCCTCCATAAACTCCATTGCATTCAAAACTATATTCCTCAGATCCTATCCTGAAAGTCTGATTTATGCACAATTCCCATCTTTGCTAACCTAGAGTAACTCCAAATCAGGCCAGTGCCTCAAATTTAAAGTCTGCTTCCTTATATTTAAAACACCCCATGACATCTGATCCCTCCACCACCCCAATCTTTACACCTCCTCTCACCTTACAAAACATGTCCCCACTCACCACCACCTCCTTCCACATGGTTATATCTCTACATTCTTCATTTTCCAGCCCCTTGGGTACCCTCCCTCCCTTTAATCTACCATTAGCAGCAATGTCTTGAGCCCAAAAAATCTCTCTCAAATTCCCTTCCCTGACTCGTGCATCTTCCTTTCCTCCTTTGCAACCCTTAAACCTCCTAATCTCTTCTTCTTTGGATTGGCATCTATCCATTTTCTTTCCTTATTTGAAGTCAATAACTAACAAAGATATGGTAACAAGCACTAGATACACCTTGCCCAAATGGTCTTTGTTCAGAGCAACAGAAGTTGACAACCCAGTCAAACAAGGGCATCACAAATGATGTATCTTCATTCATCCACACATGCATGCTGTTTATTTAGCAAGAAACTGGCATACACAGCAAGATTTTGCTCCACTGAGCCCAGGGCCAAGGCAAAGTCTAGTACTCCAACCAGTAGGCATAGCAGAAATACTTCCAGTTTGAAACAAAATGCTTCAAAATAGGTGACTGGGTTCCATTATACACAGCTCAAAATGTAGCATGATCATGTCAGTTATTCAGGAAAATATATTTGAAGATAGTCTGTGGATACTTAATAAGCAATTTAAATCTCTTGATCTATTGAAAAATAAACTTCTACTATCACCATCATCAAGGTAAGATGATCAGGTGGTTAATACTTGCCTTCTGTGGCTTGAAGTCATACTTTACACAATGCTGGAATCCTTTCCCTTTTGATTTTATTGATGTCACAATCAAACAACCGCCAACAAAATGAGCAGAATATCCAAGTCCTTTATTAGTACGAAAGCTAGTAGAAAGAATAAGATTTTTAGTGGGCACTCTCAGTTTCATCAAGAAACTAATTACCAACTCACTAAGTAATATTGTAAAACCTGCAAACATGATGTAAAATAGAGACCTAAATTCATAGACCTCCTGGTGAGTCAAAACTATACCTTTGCAAAGAGCACTGGAAGTGTGGACAGCTTGCTGAAAGGATTTGGACAGAAGTGTGGCAACGATGTTCTAACAGCGAAACAGCTTTTATTTTAATGGGATCCTCCATTCAAAAATAAACAGTGGATTGATAAATATAATTGTTCGCCCCAGTCATGAAACAAAATCTATGTATATGTTTAAAAAAGGAGCAACTGTATACTAAGACTTTTTTTTTAATAAATGTTTTATTGAGGTATTTTCTTTGGCAATTTAACAACAAAACCCACAATATAAATAAGAAAAGAAAACAGTATATACATAGTGCAAATTCCGGCACACACTCCCACTGACGTTTAATTTTCTGCGAGAAAGTCGACGAATGGTTGCCACCTCAGGCGAACCCCAACAGAGACCCTCTCATGGCGAACGTAATTTTTTTCCAGACAGAGGAAGCCTACCAGGTCAAATCATTGTATATAAGAAACCACCTAATTTACAAAAGTTTGCATACATAACAATGAAAATAGTTTTTAAAAAATATGGAGAATAACAAAACTGGAGGCCATCTATACAAGGTAGACACCAAAAAAAACAATAAATTCTGCTTTTCATTCAAAGTTATGGGAAGTGTCACTGACAGTGCTATCAAGCATAATTTACTCAGTAATAACTTGCTCACCAATGCTCAGTTTGGGCTCCACCAGGAACATCTGACTCCCGACCACATTACAGTCGTGGTCCAAACACAGACAAAAGAACTGAATTTTCAAGGCAAGGAGAGTGAAGGGTCTTGGCATCCAGGCAGTATTTGGCTGAGTGGGGCATCAGCGAGGCCAATGTCAACCCCTGAATATTGCTGCAGGAGTTCCCCAGAGCCCGACTATCACCAGCTGCAGAGAAGAACTTCCTTCCATCAATAGGTCAGAAGTGAGGACCTTCACTGATGATGCCACAATGGGTTCAGTACTATCCACAATTAAAGAACTGAGGCAACAGTCAGGCTTGGGCTGATAAGTCGCAAGTGACATTCGTGCCACACAATTGACACCTCCAACAGGAGAGAAACTAACCATCTCCCTTTCAATCTAAATGACCATCGCTGAATCCCCCATCATCAACATCCTTGGGGCAAACAGAAACTGAACTCAACCAACCATATAATTACAATAGCTACAAAGAGTGCATCAGAGGCTAGGAATTCAGCAGTGAGTAACTTGGCACCTGACTCCCACTATCTACAAAACACAAGTGGGATACTCTCCACTTGGCTGGAAGAACGCATATACTAAAACACTCATGTTTGACACAATCCAGAACATGGCAGCCAGCTTGATCGGCAACCCATCCACCAACCTAAGCAATCGCTCCCTCCCCCACCGAAGCACAGTGGCAGAAATGTGCATTATATACAAGATGCATCAAGATCCTTTAACAACACTTTCCGAACCTGCAACCTCTCTTTCCTGGAAGGAAAAGGGCAGCAGATATCTACAAGTTCCACTCTAAGCCATACAACATCCTGGCTAAGAACTTCTCTGTCGCTGGGTCAATAACCCTTCCCAAACTCAATGTTTTTTTTTTAAAATAATTTTTATTGAAATTTTTTACAGAAAATATAAAACATAACGACAATGAAATGCAACAAAATAACCCATAATAACTGTAACACCCCCCAGACCGTATCAACGCATGTATCACATCCCCCACTCCCCCAACCCCAATGAACAACAAAAGAACTTAAAAATAAATTTAAATTAAATAAACAAACATAGTCATCGTCGCCCCCCCCTTTTCTCTCACCCTGTTCCGCCCCCATTTCCCTCCCCTTTCCCTCCCCTCCCTTTTCCCTCCCCTCCCCTTCCCTTCCCCCCCTCCCTTTTCCCTCCCCCCCCCTCCCTTTTCCCTCCCCCCCTTCCCTCCCCTTCTCCCTTTTCCCTCCCCCTCCCCTCTTTTCCCTCCCCCCTCCCCTCTTTTCCCTCCCCCCTCCCCTCTTTTCCCTCCCCTCTTTTCCCTCCCCTCCCCCTCCCTCCCCTCCCCTCCCCCTCCCTTTTCCCTCCCCCTCCCCTCCCCTCCCCCCTCCCTTTTCCCTCCCCCTCCCCTCCCCCCTCCCTTTTCCCTCCCCCTCCCCTCCCTCCCTCCCTTTTCCCTCCCCCTCCCCTCCTCCCTCCCTTTTCCCTCCCCTCCCCTCCCCCTCCCTTTTCCCTCCCCTCCCCTCCCCCCTCCCTTTTCCCTCCCCCCTTCTCCCCCCCCTCTTCCTTCCCCCTCCCTCCCTTTTCCCTCCCCCCCCCTCCCCTCCCCCCTCCCTTTTCCCTCCCCCCTCCCTTTTCCCTCCCCCCTTCTCCCTCCCCCCTTTTCACTCCCCCTCCCTCCCTTTTCCTTTTCCCTCCCCCTTCCCCCCTCCCTTTTCCCTCCCCCTTCCTTTTCTCCCCCTTCCCTCCCCCCCCCTTTTCCCTCCCCCTTCCCCCCCAGGTTGCTGCTGCTACTGTCCCCGTACCCTATCGTTGAGCCAGAAAGTCGAGGAAAGGTTGCCACCGCCTAAAGAACCCTTGTACCGACCCTCTCAGGGCGAATTTGACCTTCTCGAGCTTAATGAAACCCGCCATGTCATTGATCCAGGTCTCCACGCTTGGGGGCCTCGCATCCTTCCATTGTAGCAAGATCCTTCTCCGGGCTACTAGGGACGCAAAGGCCAGCACACCGGCCTCTTTCGCCTCCTGCACTCCCGGCTCCACCCCAACCCCAAAAATCGCGAGTCCCCATCCTGGCTTGACCCTGGATCCCACCACCCTCGACACTGTCCTCGCCACCCCCTTCCAGAACTCCTCCAGTGCCGGGCATGCCCAGAACATATGGGCATGGTTCGCTGGACTCCCCGAGCACCTGACACACCTGTCTTCACCCCCAGAGAACCTACTCATCCTCGTCCCAGTCATGTGGGCCCGGTGCAGCACCTTGAATTGGATGAGGCTAAGCCGCGCACACGAGGAGGAAGAATTAACCCTCTCCAGGGCATCAGCCCATGTCCCGTCTTCGATCTGTTCCCCCAGTTCCCCTTCCCACTTAGCTTTCAGCTCCTCTACTGACGCCTCCTCCGCCTCCTGCATAACCTTGTAGATATCAGATATCTTCCCCTCTCCGACCCAGACCCCCGAAAGCACCCTGTCACTCACCCCCATCGCGGGAAGCGACGGGAATCCCTCCACCTGCCGTCTAGCAAATGCCTTTACCTGCAGATACCTGAACACGTTTCCCGGGGGAGCCCAAATTTCTCCTCCAACTCCCCCAGGCTCGCAAACCTCCCATCGATAAACAGGTCCCTCAGCTGTCTGATGCCCGCTCTGTGCCAACCCCGAAATCCCCCATCAATGTTCCCCGGGACGAACATATGGTTCCCCCTTAACGGAGCCTCCATCGAGCCCCCCACATGTTGCCTCCACTGCCCCCAAATCTTGAGGGTAGCCGCCACCACCGGACTCGTGGTATACCTCGTAGGAGGGAGCGGCCACGGCGCCGTTACCAGGGCCACCAGGCTTGTATCTCCACAGGACGCCCTCTCCATCCGTTTCCATGCTGCCCCCTCCCCCTCCATTACCCACTTGCGCACCATCGACACATTGGCCGCCCAATAATACCCCGAGAGATTGGGTAACGCCAGCCCCCCCCCCCCCCCCCCATCTCTACCCCGCTCCAAGAAGACCCTCGGGGTCCCATGCGCCCAAACAAAGCTCATGATGCTGCTACTCACCCTTCTAAAAAAGGCCCTAGGGATAAAGATGGGCAAACACTGAAAAAGGAACAAGAACCTCGGGAGAACCGTCATTTTGACGGACTGCACTCTACCCGCCAACGATAGCGGCACCATGTCCCACCTTCTAAATTCCTCCTCCATCTGCTCCACCAGCCTGGTAAAATTAAGCTTATGGAGAGTCCCCCAACTCCTGGCCACCTGCACCCCCAGGTATCTGAAACTCTTCACTGCCCTCTTAAACGGGAGTCTCCCAATTCCCTCCTCCCGCTAACCCGGGTGTACTACAAATACCTCGCTCTTGCCTAAATTTAACTTATAGCCCGAGAAGCCCTCAAATTCCGCTAACAGCTCCATCACCCCCGGCATTCCCCCTTCTGGATCCGCCACATACAACAGCAGGTCGTCCGCATACAGCGATACCCGATGTTCCTCCCCACCCCGCACCAGACCCCTCCATCTCCCTGACTCCCTCAACACCATAGCCAAAGGTTCAATCGCCAGTACAAAGAGCAAGGGGGACAGGGGGCACCCCTGCCTGGTCCCACGTTAGAGCCTAAAGTACTCCCATCTCCTTCCATTGGTAACTACACTTGCCATCGGAGCCGCGTAAAGCAGCCTCACCCATTTGATGAATCCCTCCCCAAATCCGAACCGCTCCAGCACCTCCCACAGGTACCCCCACTCAACTCTATCAAACGCTTTCTCCGCATCCAGTGCCACCACTATCTCCGCCTCCCCCTCCACTGCCGGCATCATAATAACATTTAGCAGTCTCCGCACATTCGTGTTGAGCTGCCGTCCCTTGACAAATCCTGTCTGATCCTCGTGTGTCACCCCTGGCACACAGTCCTCTATCCTGGTGGCCAGGATCTTCGCCAGCAACTTAGTGTCAACATTGAGGAGCGAGATAGGCCTGTATGATCCACACTGCAAGGGGTCCTTATCCCGACTTTAGGATCAGAGAGATCAGTGCCCGCGACATCGTCGGGGACAAAGCCCCCCCCCAATGCCTCATTGAAGGCTCGCACCAACAGGGGGCCCACCAGATCCGCATACTTTTTATAAAATTCCACCGGGAACCCGTCCGGCCCCGGCGCCTTACCTGACTGCATTTGTCCAATCCCCCTGACTAGCTCCTCCAACTCTATCGGCGCCCCCAGCCCCTCTACCAGCTCCTCTTGAACCCTTGGGAAACATAGCCTGTTCATGAAGCTCTCCATCCCCCCTCTCCCCATCGGAGGTTCCGACCGGTCCAGTTCCTCGTAGAAGTCCATAAAGACCCCATTTACTTCTGTCCCCTTCTGCACTACATTCCCACCCCTATCAGTCACTCCACCAATTTCCCTAGCCGCATCTCGCCTGCGGAGCTGATGCGCCAACATCCTGCTCGCCTTCTCCCCATGCGCCCTCCTCCACTGTGTCTCCGCCTTTCTGGTGGTCAACAAGTCAAATTTGGCCTGCAAACTACGCCGTTCCCCCAGCAACCCCTCCTCCGGTGCCTCCGGGTATCTCCTGTCTACATCCAGGAGCTCCCCCACCAGTCTCTCCCTCACCTTCCTCTCCCTCCTTTCCCTATGGGCCCGGATGGAGATCAGCTCCCCCCGGATCACTGCTTTCAGAGCCTCCCAGACCATCCCCACCCGGACCTCCCCCGTATCGTTGGCATCAAGATACCCCTCAATACTTCCCCGGACCCTCCTACACACCTCCTCATCAGCCAGCATCCCCACATCCAGGCGCCAGAGCGGGCGCTGGTCCCGTGCCTCCCCCATCTCCAGATCAACCCAGTGCGGAGCATGGTCTGAAATCGCTATGGCCGAATACTCGGCATCCTGCACCTTCGGGATCAATCCCCTGCTCAGGACGAAAAAATCTATTCGGGAATAGACCCTATGGACATGGGAGAAAAAGGAATACTCACGCGCTCTCGGCCTCCCAAACCTCCAGAGATCCACCCCTCCCATCTGGTCCATAAACCCCCTCAGCACTCAAATCCCCTGGCCATTCCAGCAGTAACCCGGTATTCCCCCCCACTCCACCCCCAGGCTAGGACCCCTCCTAGCCGCGACGCACCCTCCATGGTACTTTAGTGAGTCAGCTGACTTCTGCTGACCCCGGCAGCTCCCGCCAAAACCCATCCCCTCCCAGCATGGGGTCATCCCCCTCTTGCCACACCTCCTTGGCACCGCTTCAGCGCGGGAAAGAAAACCAGTAGAGGCCACGCCCCCACCTCCAGCTCCGCCCCGCAGCGCGGGAAACCAGAGGAAAGCCCGCGATTTCACACTGCCACACCCCACCCTTCTGACGCAGCTCCCCAAAATCCAGTTTCACCCCAACCCCCAGCCCCGTACAGAAGAGAACATATAAAACACATATCCCCAGCGTTCCCCACATACCCCACACCCATACCCAACAGACAAACCCACCCGGAAACAGAGCAAAAAGAAAACCAGCATAAGAAAAACACGTGTCAAAATTGAAGAACAGCAACAGCGAAAACAGCAACGGCCATAGTGTGTCCCCAGACCCTAGTTCGAGTCCAGCTTCTCCGCCTGTACAAAGGCCCACGCCTCCTCCGGGGACTCGAAGTAGTGGTGCCGGTCCTTATATGTCACCCACAGACACGCAGGCTGCAGCATTCCAAATCTGACCTGCTTGGCATGCAGCACCGCCTTCGTCCGGTTGAATCCGGCCCGCAGCTTTGCCACCTCCGCACTCCAGTCCTGGTAGATTCGCACTACCGAATTCTCCCACTTGCTGCTCCTCTCTTTCTTGGCCCAGCGCAGCACACACTCCCGGTCACTAAATCGATGGAACCGCACCAGCACCGCCCGCGGGGGTTCATTTGCCTTAGGCCTCCTGGCCATCACTCGATGAGCTCCCTCAAGCTCCAGGGGCAAATGGAAGGACCCCGCTCCCATCAACGAGCTCAACATCGTGGTCACGTACGACGGGAGATCCGACCCCTCCAGCCCCTCCGCCAGGCCCAGGATCCTCAAATTCTTTCGCCTCGTGCAAACGTCCAGCTCCTCCAAGCGGTCTTGCCATCTTTTTGTGAAGTGCCTCGTGCAACTCCACTTTCCCCACGAGGACCACGGCCTCCTCCACCCGCTCAGCGGCCTGCTGCTGCAACTCCCGAATGGACACCTCCTGGGCCACCTGGGTCCCAAGCAGCTTGTTGGTAGTCGCATTCAGGGAGTCCAGCAACTCAGCCTTCAGCTCCGCAAAACAGCGCAGAAGAGAGGCTTGCTGCTCCTGCGCCCACTTCCACCAGTCCTCGGGTGTTCCGCCGGCCGCCATTTTGTCCTTCTTCCCCCACTTTTCTTGGGGAGCTGCTGCAGCTTTTTCCTTTGCCCCACTCCGGGTGAGCACCATAAATTATGGGGAATGCTCCTCTAGACACCTTGCCCCACCGGGATTCGTCGAGACAGTGCCGTTTGGGGCCCTCAAATCGGCCCAAAAGTCCTTAAGTAGCGGGAGCTGCCGAACGTGCGGCTTAGCTCCGCATAGCCGCAACCGGAAGTCCCCAAAATCAATGTTATTGTATCCACACCATATGGACTGCAGCAGTTGTTGAAGATGACACACCACCACCATCTCAAGGTGATCTCCCGATGTAATTATTTTCAAAGTATGTGGTACATGTGAATTAACAAGCCAACTGTGGTCAAACACCACACAATAAATAGAAGATGCAACCAAGACAGAGACCATAGTTTTGTCAACCACCTATCAGCAAGAATCAACCAATCTCACCGAAACGCATTCTCTCTCTCTCAAGGGATTTCAGTCTTCACCTTCAAAGATCTAATTTTGGAATTCATTCCAAGTCAGATGGCATCAACGACAGCCAACCTCAGTGTTTTTATATGGTCTCCAGTATTTCCATTCCTCCGGATTCCTGTGTATGCACTCAAGCACCAACTCAAACACATCAGCTCTAAAACGGCGCCAAGCAAAATGCGGCTGCTCCAAAAGAGTTACCTTTATCCAAAGAGCCAGCAGCATGGAGATATGAACCACTGCTGACTTCTTAGACATTCAGGGCTTCTGCTGAGCCCTCATCAATTACCAAATTCAGACAGCACCAACAACAGTCGACCAGTGTAAATGGGGAGTCATTAAGTATGTTGAAGGCTGATAGCGATTTCGATCAGCGAGGGAATCAAAGATTAGGGCGATAAAGTAGGAAAGTGGAGTCGAGGATTTTATCAGATCAGTCATTATCTAATCGAATGGTACAGCAGACGCGATGGGCCAAATGCCTACCTCTGCTCCCATAGCTGGTAAGGAAAGGAAGAAACAAATTGGCAGGGATGGACTCCATTAACTAGCCAATTAGTAGTACTGACAGCTGTCTGTGGAAAGGCTAAGATTCATCTATTTTCATAGTAAACATCGTGAAGAAAAGGTTATTATTATTTTGGGGATTCATTATGTTAGTGATGTGTGTGTGAGAGAGAGAGAGAGAGAGAGAGAGGGAGACTAACTAAATTAAACTGAAGTGAAAGGCAGATATCTGAAGTGAATAGTGGCAAATTAAATGTTTTACAGGTAAATAAGACATGGCTAAAAATTTACATTAGGATATAAAGAAGGTTTGTTGCATTCAGTTGTTACATTTCAAAGGTAAGTAAAAAGAGGGTTACAACTGGAAAAGGTCATGAATAAATAAGTTATTAAATTTTATTTTATCAATAAGGAGAACAATGGTTTTATACTCTGGGAAAGGTAAATTTCAAAGGAGAAGGACAATGAGAAAAAATGAGAAAGACGAAAACCATCTTCAAAAAGAGGTTGCAAATTGTGTTGGGAGTGGCCATGTGAGACCCCCTGGAGCGTATCTGTGAACGGAGATAGCGGTGAACAGAAGCAAGGTGAAGCAGTTTCCAGCCAACCCAGAACAAGTGTTTGTTTTTTCCCCCAGAATGCAGAGGTTTTTTCAAGTTTTGAATTTCCACAGCCGAGTGGAAATGAGTGGCCCTATGACTTCCCTTCCCTGCAGCAACCATGGGGTATGCCATGTGGCAAATTATGAATGAAATGAATGAAAATCGCTTATTGTCACAAGTAGGCTTCAATGAAGTTACTGTGAAAAGCCCCTAGTCGCCACATTCCGGCGCCTGTTCGGGGAGGCTGTTACGGGAATCGAACCGTGCTGCTGGCCTGCCTTGGTCTGCTTTCAAAGCCAGCGATGTAGCCCAGTGTGCTAAACAGCCCCAGTTACCGAAAAGGGTGTTTATTTGAGAGTCTAACCAAGAATGAATCCTTTTGGGCAAATGTTCTGCAAGATTAACTTTAACTGTGTAAATGTAATCTGGTGCTTTTCTTAATGTTTTGATTGAATATTTAAAATCCCCAGAAGTATTACTGGAACTTATAGCTCCTGACTTCAGTGCATACATCTTTTCTTAGCAAAATACAAATAGAAAACAGTTGCGATATAGCTTGCCAAGTTTCCCTTGGGATTTGATTTGCACAGCACTTGTCACCTGCCGTGACATAACAACATTGATTAAAGGAGGAGAAAATAACAGCAAATCTTCAGAGAACAAGAAAAAAAAATTGCTACACTTACCAGTATAAGTATGGTTTATCTTTATCAACATTGATGTTGTTCAAAGGATCCATTCTGAGCCATGTGTGAAAAGTGAAGCCGTTCTGATAGGGCCATTTAGCAATCGGAGGCAAAGCAATCGCCTGAAACATACAAACCCATCCCATTAATGTTTCTTGCCATATTTAGATTTGTTTTCTTCCTCCAGTTATTCATTGCTATGCACCATTCTTCAGCATACACGAAGAATAAGATACTAGTTTTCCGTGCTCCTTAAAAAACAAGTAAATGCATAAATATGCCAGAAGATGCCATGAGACTTCGGTTTCATCTTCCAATTGGAACTGCAAGATTTAATTCATTATAAAATTTTAAACACATAACAAAAAGTTTAAAGTTTTTTTTCAATCAGATGTAGCATCATTCTATTTAGGGAAAAACCATTTGTAAAATTGATGTACAAGTAATGCACAAGAGCAATCAGTAAAGGAAAGCAAAGCACCATAAACTGGTCACAGAGAGACTAAGAACTAAGTGGAACTTCAATTTTATGTAAGCAAGTATCTGGGCAATAGTAGTACACTTGAATCTAGATCTGATGATTTAGAGGAGTAGATTCTGAATGGTTGTTACATTAGGAAGTGGCAACCTCAATGACTTTGCACCTTCTGAAACAATTACAGACTAACAGCACAGTGGCACTCATTGATATTGCCTTTAAAAAGTGCTGAATCATGCAGTCAAAATGCATTGAAAACAGTGATCACAGAGTCGATGTGTGTGTGAAGAGTAAGTTTACATTAAATTAAATACTGTGCCCACTGCAAAAGCCTGAGCAATTTGTCCGCTTTAGCCAGTGAACGTACCCCACAGATGAAGAGTGCTCAGGCAGAAGTGAAATGGGTGACCACCATGCTGGCGAAGAGGGACCGGCAGGTATTGCAGGAGTCTTCTTTTTTTTTAAAAATAATTTTTATTGGAATTTTTTACAGAAAATATAAAATATAACAAACAATGAAATGCAACAAAATAACCCATAAAAACTGTAACGCCCCCCCCAAACCCTAATAAAGCATGTACCCCCTCCCTCCCACCCCCCAACCCCAATGAACAACATAGAACTTAAAAATAAATTAAAATTAACTAAACAAACATAGTCATCGTCCCCTTACCCCACCCCGGGTTGCTGCTCCTACTGTCCCAGTACCCTATCGTTGAGCCAGAAAGTCGAGGAAAGGTTGCCACCGCCTATTCAATTTCAAAACACTGCTTAAGGTGCTCAGCTGCAGGAAGCAAAAGATAATGACCAACAGGTGTTTTACTGGACAAGGTGGTGAAGGCAGCATAGGAGGTACATTCTACACCTTGGCTATTAAAAGAAAGGAAGACATAGAATAAGAGCAGAGCTGTTATGGTAGAAGTGTACAACTCATTGAAGGTGGACGGCACAGCAGCACAGTGGTTAGCACTGTTGCTTCACCGCACCAGGAATCCAGGTTCAATTTCCATTTGGGTCACTGTCTGTGCAGAGTCTGCACGCTCTCCCCATGTCAGCGTGGGTTTCCTCTGGGTGCTCCGGTTTCCTTTTACAAGTCCCGAAAGACATGCTTGTTAGGAAAATTGGACGTTCTGAATTCTCGGTGTACCTGGCGCCGGGGTGTGGCGACTAGGGAATTTTCACAGTAACTTCATTGCAGTGTTAATGTAAGCCTACTTGTGACACTAATAAAGATTATTATTATAAAACACTGGTTATACCACAGCTAGAGTACTGTGCATTGGTCATCACATTACATGAAGAACACAATTGCACTTGAAAAGATGCAGAGGATTGGAAACGTTTAGCTGAGGAAAGATTGGATAAGCTGGAAAACTTTGAAAGATTGGATGATACTTGTAACAGAGGGGGAGGGGAATTTATGGGAAGTGTATAAAATGATAAGACCTGGAGGGGAGAACCTGTATCCCTTAGCATAGTGGCCCATCTACACCTCCCGCTGCCGGGGGAAAGCGGGCAGCATAATCAAGGATCTCTCCCACCCGGCTTACTCACTTTTCCAACTTCTTCCATCGGGCAGGAGATACAGAAGTCTGAGAACACGCATGAACAGACTCAAAAACAGCTTCTTCCCCACTGTCACCAGACTCCTAAATGACCCTCTTATGGACTGACCTCATTAACACTACACCTTGTATGCTTCAACCGATGCAAATGCTTATATAGTTACATTGTATATCTTGTGTTGCCCTATTATGTATTCTCATGTATTTTCTTGAATTTTGTTTAATTCCCTTTTCTTCCATGTACTGAATGATCTGTTGAGCTGCTTGCAGAAAAATACTTTTCACTGTACCTCGGTACACGTGACAATAAACAAATCCAATCCAATCCAACCACCAATGGGCGGAGACTTCGGTTGCGGTGATGCGGAGCCAAGCCGGACGTTCAGTAGCTCCCGCTTTTTTTGGTCTTTTGGGCTCTTTTAAGGGCCCGTAGCAGTGCTGGTTGGACTTTCCCCCGTGTGGGAACACTTCCACTAAGATCATCTCCCAGTGGATGGACTGGACCAGGAGAGGAGCGGTCAAAAAATCGGCTTTGGAGCAGAGAAAGGTGCGAGGCAGGAAAGGCAAGATGGCGGTGGGCGGGGAACCAGCAGCGTGGCAGCAGTGAGCGCGGGAGCAGCAGGAGCTGCTTCAGAGAGCTGAAGGCCGAGATCCTGGAACCGTTTAAGGCCTCGCTGTACAAGCTCACGGCGACTCAGACGGCTCAGGGTGCGGAGATCAGAGAGCTACGGCAAAAGGCCTCAGAGAGCAAGGACAAACTCCTGGGCCTGGCAGTGAAGGTGGAGTCGTACGAGGCGTTCCACAAGAAGTGGTTAGCGAGGATGGAAGAGATGGAGAACCACTCCCTTCAGAAAAACCTGCGGATTCTGGGCCTCCCGGAGGGGCTGGAAGGTTCGGATTTGGGGGCCTATGTGGCTATGATGCTGAACTCGCTAATGGGCGCGGGGTCATTCCAGGGACCCTTGGAGCTGGAGGGTGCCCATCGAGTGCTGTTGAGGAAACCCAAGTCAAACGAGCCACTTCGGACGGTGCTGGTCCGTTTCCATCGCTTCGTCGACTGTGAATGTGTGCTGAGATGGACGAAGGAGAGGAGTAGTAAGTGGGAGAACACGGAGATCAGGATCTATCAGGACTGGAGTGCGGAGGTGGCAAAGAGAAGGGCTGGTTTTAATCGAACGAAGGCAGTGCTTCACAAGAAGGGAGTGAAGTTTGGCCTGTTACAGCCGGCACGCCTCTGGGTCACGTATAAAGACCGCCAGCTCTACTTCAACTCTCCGGAGGCGGCCTGGGCTTTTGTCCAGGCAGAGAAGCTGGACTCGAACGGAGGACTGGGGAATGATGTACATAGTCCGGATGCTTTGTCCTCCTTGATATCCTTTCGCTTTTATTGGTTGTATTTGATGATGCCTTTTCACTGTTCTGCTTTTTCAATTTTTGGGACTGTTATTTGTTTACTTGGGTGCTTTTTTGTTTTTTTTTCCACTGGAGGGGGGTTGGGGAGCGGTTTGCGGTCCTGTTGGGTCATGTGCCCGTCTTTTCCCGCGTGTTGGGTCGGGGGGGGGCGGGGTTTGGGATGGAAGCATGGGCTTTCCTCCCGTGCTGGAGAAGCAGTGGGCGGGGCCGGCACTGGGTTTGGGGGGGGGGGGGGGGGGGGGGGGGGTGGAGGTTGTGTTGCATCGGGGGGGGGTCATTGGGATGGCGGGAGCAGACGGGGTCAGCAGGAATCGGCTGACTTACGGAAGTACAATGGAAGGGGTTACGCAGCTAGGGGGGGCCCTACCTTTGGGGGGGGGGGAAATGGTGGAGGGGGGTACCGGGTTGCTGCTGCAGGGGCCGAAGGGGAACTGCTGGTGATGGGGGGGTTGGGAGGGGGGTCTGCCACCATGGGGAACGGGCCTGGGGGGGTTCTGCGGGCACGTGGTGAGCCGAGGGAGAGCTATGGCTGACCGGCGCAGAGGGAGGGGGAAGAGCCCCCAGATTCGGCTGGTCACATGGAACGCGAGGGGGCTGAATGGGCCAGTGAAGCGGTCGCAGGCCTTGGCGCATCTGAAGGAGCTGGGTGCGGACGTGGCTATGCTCCAGGAGACGCACCTTAAAGTGGCGGATCAGGTGAGGCTGAGACGAGGCTGGGTTGGACAGGTATTTCACTCGGGGCTAGATGCAAAGAATCGAGGGGTGGCGATTTTAGTTGGCAAGAGCTTGTCGTTTGTGGCGTCGAGTGTGGTGGCGGACAGCGCAGGTAGATACGTAATGGTGAGTGGCAGGCTTCATGGGGAACGGGTGGTTCTGGTTAATGTGTACGCCCCCAACTAGGATGATGCGGGCTTCATGCGGCGAATGTTGAGCCGAATCCCGGACCTGGAGATGGGGGGCTTGATCTTGGGAGGGAATTTTAACACTGTGTTGGACCCAGCCCTGGATCGTTCGTGGTCAAGGACGGGTAAGAGGCCGGCGGCGGTCTCAGTGCTGAGGGGGTTCATGGATCAGATGGGAGGGGTAGGACCCTTGGAGGTTTTTGAGGCCGGGAGGTAGGGAGTTTTCCTTTTTCTCCCATGTCCACAAGGCCTATTCCTGGATTGACTTTTTTGTCCTCAGCAGGGCGCTAATCTCGAGTGGTGGGGACGGTGTATTCGGCGATAGCTTCGGGAAGGATCAGCGCCTGCTCTGGAGGTTAGATGTGGGGCTTCTCTCGGAGGAGGAAGTACGTGGGCGGGTCCGTAGGTGCATAGAGGGGTATTTGGAAGCCAATGACAACGGGGAGGTGCAAGTTGGGGTGGTCTGGGAAGCGCTGAAGGCGGTGGTTAGAGGGGAGCTGATATCTATTCGGGCGCACAGGGAGAGGGCGGAGAAGGTTGAGAGGGAGAGGTTGGTGGAAGAAATGGTACGGGTGGACAGGAGGTATGCGGATGTCCCGGAAGAGGGGCTTTTGAGGAAGCGTCACAGTCTCCAAGCGGCGGTGCGATATACTGACCACCCGGAAGGCGGAGGCGCAGTGGAGGAGGGCGCAGGGGGCGGTATATGAGTACAGGGAGAAGGCAAGCCGGATGCTGGCCCACCAGCTCTGGAAGCGGGAGGCAGTGAGAGAGATAGGGGGAGCCACAGATGCAGGAGGGAACCTGGTGCGGAGTGGTAGGGACATTAATGGGGTGTTCAGATCCTTTTATGAGGGGCTGTACCGGTCGGTGCCCACTAGGGAGGTGGGCAGGATGGACCGCTTTCTGGATAATCTGGAGTTCCCAAGAGTGGAGAATGAGCGGGTGGAGGGTCTGAGGGCCCCAATCGAGTTGGAGGAGCTGATAGAGGCGCTGGGGAGCATGCAGACCGGGAAAGCAACGGGGCCTGATGGAGTTTTACAAGAAATTCTCAGATCTGCTGGGCCACAACCAAAACGGGGAGGTCTCACCCTCCACGTTCTGGGAAGCGCTTAAGGCCGTACTAAGAGGGGAAATCATTGCCTTCAAAGCGCAAAGAGATAGGGAGGAAAGGGTGGCTAGGCAGAAGCTGGTCGACTCCATACTGGAGGTAGACCGTAAATACTCCAAGGCCCCGACCGTAGAGCTCCTGGCGGAGAGGAAAGAACTACAAAGGAACTTTGACCTGCTCTCCACCAGGAAAGCAGTGCACCAACTCCGCCAGGCGCGCGGGACCCTGTACGAACACAGAGACAAAGCCAGCCGCCTGTTGGCACACCAGCTGAGAAAGCAGGCAGCCACCAGAGAAATTGCACAAATCAGGGGTACCGGAGGCACGTTGGAAACAGAACCAGAGAGGATTAACAAAACCTTCAAGGCCTTCTACTAAGAGCTGTGCACCTCAGAGCCCCCAACGGGGAAGGCTGGGATGAACCTGTTCCTTGATGGACTGGACATACCAGTCGTGGGAGAGGACAGAAAACGGGACCTGGAAGCACCACTAGCACTGGGAGAGATCAAGGACAGCATTAGCTCCATGCAGACGGGGAAGGCGCCGGGACCGGACGGATTCCCGGCGGACTTCTACAAAAAAATCCGCGATAGCGCTGGCCCCGCACCTACGGGAGATGTTCAGAGACTCGCTAGCTAGGGGCACACTGCCACCCACGTTAGCACAGGCCTCAATCTCGCTGATACCCAAGAAAGACAAAGACCCAACGGAATGTGGGTCATACAGACCCATATCTCTGCTGAATGCAGACGCCAAAATACTGTCCAAAATCCTAGTCAAAAGGCTAGAAGACTGTGTACCTGAGGTGGTCACAGAGGACCAGACGGGCTTCGTCAAAGGTAGACAGCTTACCTCGAACATCAGGCGCCTGCTGAATGTGATAATGACCCCCTCCGGGGAGAGAACACAAGAGGTGATCGTCTCCCTGGACGCAGAAAAGGCCTTCGACAGAGTCGAATGGAAATACCTCATAGACGTACTGGAGCGGTTCGGGCTTGGAACAGGGTTCACCGCTTGGGCAAAGCTCCTATACAACACTCCTATGAAGAGCGTACGGACCAACAATACCAACTCCCCGGGGGGGCTGCCGTTCAAACAACCCCGACACAAATAGCCCATGACTGGAAAGGGATCCACAAATGGAACCTCACCAGCCTGACGGAGGAAGTAAAATAGGACCTGCAAAGATGGAACACACTCCCACCCTCCCTCGCGGGGAGAGTCCAGACGATCAAAATGAACGTACTGCCCAGGTTCCTCTTCCTGTTTAGATCCATTCCGATCTACATCCCCAAGGCCTTTTTCAAAGCGCTGGACAAACTTATCATGGCATTCGTATGGGGGGGTAAAAATGCTAGGATCCCAAAGAAGGTCCTACAAAAAACAAAATCCAGCCCTCCCGAACCTACAATTCTACCACTGGACGGCAACAGCCGAGCGAGTAAGGGGATGGATTCAGGAGCCAGAAGCCGAGTGGGTGTGTGCGGGTTCGTTATGGGTGTTTGTTCACATGGTTTTACGCTTATTTCTTTTTCTTGTTAATTTACTGTTTGTGTATTGGAGGGGAGGGGTTACTGTTTTTCTCTGTTGTGAAAAAATTTGTTGTTGAAAACTTGAATAAAAATTATTCCAAAAAAAAAGGAAGGACAAAGCCGCAAGTGACAGTCTGATGGCAAGCTAAGGCCCAAAACCAAATTGTAAATAAATGCCTATAAACATGTGCCTCGGCCATATTGGGGAATGTAAAATATGTATGTCGGTTAAAGGGGGCGGCCACAGTTGTTATTATGAAGATGCTTACCTGTAAATATACATGTTAATTTTTGCGTGTTTTTTTTTCTAATAATTTGTAATTTGTTGGATATAAAATATGAAAACTCAATAAAAAAACATTTCAAAAAAAAAAAGATCTGCTGGGCCCGCTGCTTGTGAGGACCCTGAATGAGGTGAGGGCGGGGAGGGCTTTGCCCCCGACAATGTCTAGAGCAATAATCTCACTAATCCTGAAGTGGGATAAGGATCCCCTCCAATGTGGGTCTTGTAGGCCGATCTCGCTCCTCAACGTGGATGCAAAGTTGTTGGCCAAGATACTGTCCAGGAGGGTGGAAGATGTGGTCCCGATGGTTATACACGAGGACCAAACGGGGTTTGTGAAGGGGAGACAGCTGAATGTTAATGTGCGGCGGCTGCTCAATGTTATGATGATGGCGTCGGTGGATGGGGAGGTGGAAATAGTAGCATCGATGGATGCGGAGAAAGCTTTCAATAGAGTGGAGTGGAGCTACCTGTGGGAACTGTTGAGGAGATTTGGGTTTGGTGAGGGATTCATTAGCTGGGTGAGGCTGCTGTATAGTGCCCCAGTAGCGAGTGTGGTGACGAATGGGAGGAGGTCGGAAGACTTTTGGCTGTCCCGGGGGATGAGGCAGGGAGGTACCATTTCTCCTTGTCTCCCCTGCTCTTGACGTTAGCGATTGAGCCCTTGGCCATGGCACTGAGGGACTCGAAGAACTGGAGGGGGACATTGCAGATCCGGCGGGGGGGATGCCAGAGGTGCTGAAGGTACTTGGGGAGTTTGGGGATTTTTCGGGCTACAAGCTCAACGTGGGGAAGAGTGAGCTGTTCGTGCTGCACCCGGGGGACCAGGAGAGGGAGATAGGAGAGCTCCCGTTGAAGAGGGCGGTGAGGAGCTTTAGATATCTTGGGGTCCAGATAGCTAGGAGCTGGGGGGCCCTGCATCGGCTAAATTTTTCGAGGTTGGTGGAACAGGTGTAGGAGGAGTTTAAGAGGTGGGACGCGTTGCCACTCTCTTTGGCGGGTAGGGTCCAGTCAGTAAGATGACGGTGCTCCCGAGGTTCTTGTTTCTCTTCCAGTGCCTCCCCATATTGATCCCGAAGGCTTTTTTTAAGGAGGGTTAACAGGAGTATTCTGGGGTTCGTGTGGGCACGCAAGACCCCGAGGGTGAGGAGGGTATTCCTGGAACGAGGCAGGGAGGTAGGTGGGTTGGCGTTGCCCAACTTGTGTGGATACTACTGGGCTGCAAATGTGGCAATGATCCGTAGGTGGGTGATGGAGGGGGAGGGTGCCGCATGGAAGAGGATGGAGGCGGCGTCCTGTGTGGGCACGACTTTGGATGCGCTGGTGACAGCCCCGCTCCCACTCCCCCCGGCAAGGTATTCTATGAGTCCAGTAGCGGTGGCTTCCCTCAAAATTTGGGGACAGTGGAGGCAGCATAGTGGGGGAAGTGAAGGCCTCAGTGCGGGCCCCAATACGGGGCAATCACCGGTTTGCACCAGGGAGAATTGATGGTGGGTTTTTGAGTTGGCATAGGGCAAGCATCAGGCAGATGGGGGACCTTTTCCTCGATGGGAAGTTTGCGACTTTAGAGGAGTTGGAGGGGAAGTGGGGTCTCCCCCCTGGGAACAATTTTAGATATCTGCAGATTAGAGCGTTTGTTAAGCGGCAGGTGGCAGAGCTTCCGCTACTGCCGCCTAGGGGGGGTGCAGGATTGGGTGCTCTCGGGGACGTGGGTCGGCGAGGGTAGGATCTCGGCAATTTATCAGGTGGTGCAGGAGGAGAAGGCCTCGGTGGAAGAGCTGAAAGCGAAGTGGGAGGTGGAGCTAGGGGAGGAGATCGACGAGGGGACATGGGCGGACGCACGGGGGAGGGTGAATTCGTCCTCTTCTTGCACACGGCTCAGCTCGATTCAGCTGAACGTGCCGCATAGGGCACACATGACTGGGGCCAGGTTGAGCCGGTTCTTTGAGGGAGGGGACAGATGTGGGAGGTGCTCGGGGGGGCCCGGCGAACCATACCCACATGTTCTGGGTGTGTCCCACGTTGGAGGGGTTCTGGAAGGGGGTGGCGGGGACCCTGTCCAAGGTGGCCGGCTCCAGGGTGGAACCGGGCTGGGGGCTCACGATCTTTGGGGTGGCATCGGAGCCGGGAGTGCAGGAGGCGAGAGAGGCTGGCATTCTGGCCTTTGCGTCTCTAGTAGCCCAGGCGTAGGATTCTTATGCAGTGGAGGGACGCGAAGCCCCCCGAGCCCAGAGGCCTGGGTTAACGACATGGCCGGGTTAATCAGGCTGGAGGTGGTCAAGTTTGCCCTGAGGGGGTCGGTACAAGGGTTCTTCCGGCGGTGGCAGCCCTTTCTCGATTTTCTGGCGGAGGGTTAGAGGGTGGTCAATCTCAGCAGCAACCCGGGAGGGGGTTAGGGATCTGTTAAGGGGGTTTGTTTTTGTGACTGTTTGTCTGCTACTTTCTTGTTTTTTTGTATTGTTATTAATTTATTGCTTTGTATTGGGGGGGGGGGGGGGGGGGGGGGTTCTTTCTGTTTATTTTTATACTCTGTTTATTTTCTTGTTGGGAGAAAATTTGTAGTTGAAAAATTTGAATAAAAATTATTTTTTTAAAAACAACCAATGGGCAAGGATTTAAGTTAATTGTGAAAAGGATTAGAGGGAAGCTGGAGAGAGATTTTTCTCCCAGATAAATGTGGTGGGGGTCTGGAACTCACTGACTGAAAGAATGGCATAAGCAGAAACCCACATTGAACTTTAAAAGTATTTGGATATGCATGTGAAGTGTGGTAACCTACAAGTGATGGAAAGTGAGATTTGACTTGGTAATGCTTTTTCAGTTGGCACCAACACAATGGGCCTAATGACCTCCTTCCATGCTATAAATTTCCTCTGCTTCTAATCCAAAAAAACTCACCCAGTAACCTCTCTGGTTAAGACAGTAAGAAGTGGAGTCATCCAGACAACGATGATCCTGGAAGAATTCATCGATGTTGAACTGGCTCACCTCTGGTGAAATTATACTGTAACTGGCTTTGGTTCCCCTTGGTTGGAGAGGGTGAAAAAAATGCCAGTTACTGCCACAGTTGACTGTCATCCAATGATCCTTGTTGGAAACATAAATGCACTCCCACCAAATAGTTGCCAACAATCAGTCATAGGTTCACAGGTGAATAGTCACGTGGGAGCACCAGTGGGTAATCAAAGCAAGGATTTCCAAGAGTTTAGCGCAATGGGAAAAAAAACCTTGGAATGTCTTTCTTCTTAGATCAAGGAATTGCGCATATTGAGAAAGTGAAGAGATCAATTGAATTATTGTTCTTATGCAAACCTAGCTGCACGCAGGCTGTTAATTTGCTCCGTCTCCAAATTTAATTGATTTTCCCCCTATTTGCAGTGTTCATATGGAATATCTGCTTTGTAAACAGCACTGTAATTATATTAAGTTTAGAGGGTACTTATTTATGTTGCAGTATTTTAAAGATTGCATGAAGTAAGTTTTCCTGTGGTGCCTATGACAACAAATCACAGTGACTTAAAATAATTTTACTTTGTAAACATTACTTTTAGAAGAAAGCTTTAGATAATCCAAATATATGCTAAAATGTAAAGCAGAAAGCTTCCAGAACCTCATTTTGAGGAAGAGAATCCAAAATTTAAATCTAAATAAAATGTATTTTTAATTTGAATATGAAGCAATACTAAAATAATACTACATTTAAATTGCAAAACAAAGGTTAGCACTTCAAAATAGCAGTTATGGTTTGCGTCACTATAATCATACCATGAAAATTAGTCACCTATCCTCAAATATAAACCAAAATACCTCTGAACATTTCATCTGACCATAAGGCAACCACATATACTTGATATTGAGTTTTCAATTTTTGCTATGCAGCTAAAAGTGGCTTTTCACAGTAACTTCATTGAAGCCTACTCGTGACAATAAGCGATTTTCATTTCATTTCATTTCAAATTACAAAATATAGCTAAATTGATGTATTTTTGTAACTTAAATTTTTCTACCAATAAAACGTTTAGCTCAGATGGCTGAACAGCTGGTTCATGATGCAGAACAAGGCCAACAGCATGGGTTCAATTCCCGTACCTGCTGAGGTTATTCATGAAGGCCCTACCTTCTCAACACCTTGCTCCTCACCTGAGGTGTGGTGATCCTCAGGTTAAATCGCCACAATTCAGCTCTCCCCCTCAAAGGGGAAAGCAGCCTATGGTCATCTGGACTATGGTGACTTTACTTTACTTTTTAAAATCACAATGCAAAATATTTAAATGATCCTGAGATCAAAACAGAAGTCTGCTTTTTTTGAAAGAACTAGATTGAGATTTTAGATTTTTGATTTGTCACGTGTACCGAATTACAGTGAAAGGTATTGTACTGGGTACAGTCTAGACAGATCGTTCCATACATGAAAAACATAGGACATCGGATAAATACATAATGTAAATACATAGACATCGGATGAAGCATAAGGAGTATAGTTCTACAACAGTAAAGATGCGTAGAGAGATCAGTTCAGTCCATAAGAGAGTCATTCAAGAGTCTGGTCACAGCGGGGAAGAAGTTGTTTTTGAATCTGTTGGGGCGTGTTCAGACTTTTGGATCTTCTGCCCGATGGAAGATGAATAACACAGGTAGGAGAAGTCTTTAATTATGCTGCCCGCTTTCCCACGGTAGCGGGAGGTATAGGCAGAGTCAATGGATGGGAGACGGGTTCGCGTGATGGACTGGGTTGTGTTCACGACTCTGGAGTTTCTTACGATCTTGTGCCAAGCAGTGATGCAGCCACATAGAAAAATTGGTAAGAGTCAATGTGGACATGCCGAATTTCCTGGGGTTTCCTGAGGAAGTATAGTGCTTTCTTGGTCATAGCATCAACGTGGGTGGACCAGGACAGATTGTTGGTGATGTTTACACCTAGGAATTTGAGGCGATCAACCATCTCCATCTTGAATCACCATTTCCATAAAATGCCCCGCTTTGGGTCGAGCGACAGCGGAGTGAAGAGAGCTTCCAGCGCACGCAGTGGAGGCTGGATGTGGGACTGCTGACGGATGAAGGGGCATGCGAGGGGTTAAGGAAGTCTATACAAAACTACCTGCAGGTCAACGATACAGGGGAAGTCTCAGCAGCGATGGTATGGGAGGCGCTCAAGGCAGTGGTGAGAGGGGAGCCGATTTCAATCCGGGCTCACAGGGACAAGACGGACAGGGCACAAACGGACCGACTGTTAGCAGAGATCCTGCAGATTGACAGGAGGTATGCGGGGACCCTGAGTGCGGAGCTCTTGAGGGAACGGAGGAGGCTGCAGACGGAGTAAGGCAGTGGAGCAGCTCAGAAAGGCGTGGGGTGCGGTATATGAATATGGAGAGAAAGCCAGCAGGATGCTGGTTCAGCAGCTCAGAAAGAGGGAGGCGGCTAGGGCAATAGGTAAAGTGGCGGATGGAGGCGGTAACTTGGTAGGGGATGCGGCGGGTGTGAACAGGGCTTTCAGGGACTTTTATAGCAAACTCTATAGCGCGGAGCCCTCCACGGGGCCGGAGGGGATGAGGCGCTTCTTAGATGGGCTGACAGTCCCAAAAGTGGGTAGGGAGCTAGTAGAAGGGCTGGGCGCCCCGATCAGAGCTGAGGAGATATTAGAGGGCTTAAAGGCCATTCAGTCAGGTAAGGCCCCGGGGCCAGATGGGTAACCGGCAGAATTTTGTAAAAAGTTCTCCGGGATATTGGGGCCGCTGCTGGTCTAGGTTTTTAATGAGGCAAGGGCCAGAGGGGTGCTTCCCCAGACAATGTTGCATTAACCATCTCCTTGATTTTAAAACAGGACAAGAACCCTGAGTCGTGTGGGTTATATAGGCTAATCTCCCTTCTTAACGTGGTGCCAAACTGCTGGCAAAGCTTTTGACCACTAGGATTGAGGATTGTGTGCTGAGTGTTGTTAGGGAGGGCCAAACAGGGTTCGTTAAAGGTAGGCAACTGGGGGCAAATACAAGAAGATTGCTCAATGTGATCATGATGCCCCCAGAGGGAAAGGAGGTGGAAGTAGTGGTGGCTATGGACGCGGAGAAGGCATTTGACCGGGGAGAGTGGGACTACTTATGGGGGGTGCTGGGACGGTTTGGATTTGGGGTGGGTTGCATCGGCTATATCTGGCCCCGGAAGCGAGCATGAGGACAACCAGGACTTCCGACTATTCTGACAAAAAGTGAAATGCTTGTAGTTCAGGAGAGGGGCCAAGGGGACCGGCTGAGGGAGCTGCCATTTCAGTTAGTTGGGAACAGTTTCAGGTACTTGGGAACAGTTTCAGGTACTTGGGAATACAAGTGGCGCGAGATTGGGATCGACTACAGAAGCTGAACCTATCCCGGCTGGTAGATCAAATGCGAGGGGAGTTTTGGAGGTGGGATGCGCTCCCGCTGTCGTTAGCTGGGAGAGTACAGACAGTTAAAATGACAGCCCTCCCGAGGTTCTTATTCGTGTTCCAGTGTCTCCCCATTTTCATTCCAAATTCCTTTTTTAAGAGGGTAAGTAAGATCATTTTGGGCTTTGTGTGGGTGGGCACGTCTCTGCAAGTGAGGAGGATGTTGCTTGAGCAGACCCAGGGGAGGGCTGGTCCCCGATATCTGACAACCATCAGTTTGCCCCGGGGAGGTTCGACAGGAGGAGGGGGAGAGAGAGAGAAGAGGCCAAGTTTGGGTTGACGAGGGGGAATGAATTCCGGTATATTCAGGTGCGGGACGGTTTGCGCAGGCAGGTGCGATGTAGTATAGGGGGACAATTAGGCAGATCTGGGTGGGACGGGCTGTGGCAATTGCACTATGTACTTTGTTTACTCTACAGTCCTTTTGTTTTCTCGTTCTGTAATTCTACCCTTTACAATACCAAAAAATACCTCATTAAAATTGTTTATTAAACCATCTCCATCTTGGCACCATTGATAGAGACAGGGGCATCTACGACACTTCACTTCCTGAAGTCCAGCTCCCTAGTTTGCTGACATTGAGGGAGAGATTGCTGTCGTTGTACCATGCCACTAGGCTCTCTATCTCCCTCCTGTACTTGGACTCATCATTGTTAGAGATCCAACCCACAATGGTCACGTCATCAGCAAACTTGTAATGGAGTTGGCGCCGATTTTGCCACACAGTCGTTCGTGTGTGTATAGGGAGTATAGTAGGAGGCTAAGTACGCAGCCTTGCGGGGCCATAGTATTGTTGCTTATCCTTAGTGATTGTGGTCCATGGATTAGAGCGGTGACCTTACTTGAAAAATAAAACTGGAGCAAAAACACACTTTAACTTTGCAACTTTCCATTTAATTTATTGTTAGTTTAAGCCACCAACAAGTGACCAGTTTTCTTATAAAACATTAAAACCCTTTACAAAAGGACATTTGCCCAAAACTGAGCAATACTTACTGCAGCACTCTTCCCTGGGAAACTGAAGAAAGCATCAGGACTCAGTTTTTGTGGCACCTGTCTCAATATGGTCAGTAATTTCACTGCATGTGGTGGCTAGAAAGAAAATAGTTTTAAATAAAAATTGCCAAAAGTCAATCGTGACTCCTCTTGCATTCATAGATTGAGGAAAGCCAACAATAAATATCACATTGTCAGGATGGAACATTTTTATCAACAGGAATTAAAATATGCACATTAAATGATTTTTAAATGACATTAGTCTCAAATGAGTATATTATATCAATTACTGCCCGTCTTCTATATTGTGGCTTTAAATTATAGCTTCAGAGAAAAATCCATTTACAACTAAATACATTTACAGGTACATTTTCAAGTAAGCAAAATATCACTAATTTCCATATAAAATCAGGAATTGAGCTCTTCACCAGTTTTAACCACCAAATCAAAAAAGTACAACAAATGTTACCCATTGGTCTTTTTCTCCTTGCACTTTGCTAACTAGTAGCTTCAGTTCACGGACAGATATATTGTAGCTTGCCAGAACTCCTAACATATCAACCAGCAGATCTGTAAGTGCAAGCATAGATGAGTTAAGAAAATTAAATACACTAAAGTTCAGAACAAAAAGAAAATATGATGGCCCAGAACCGCAGAAGATGCACTGAGGGACTCAGCCGCCATGACCTCCAGGAAGTCCCCACACAAGATCTGTATGGGAATTGCCAGGAAAGTTCAAACTTACCTGCTTCCAGCAGCTAACACCCTGAAAAAAGGGTGTGGTGTTACGTCCCCTGACATTGCTACACTGCACAATAGAGTTCCAGGAGCCAGTACAGTGCGCATTTCTTAGTAGTCCAGAGTCAAAAGGTCAGGCAAGAAATGTAAAGTCTGGACCAAATAAAAAAGAACAGAGTGACAATTCAACCCATTGCCATTCTTTGGAAGTTCTGGCCTAACGTGATTAAATATTTGAGAGATTCATGATCTCAGAGTAGTATTAGCCATTCTGAGATAATCTGCCAGGTTTTTCCATTGGCGCAACTATAACTAGCCAATGGTGGAGCAAATGAGGACTGGGGTCCAGAGGTGGGATCTGCTCCCACTGACAGTAGCGGGGAGAATGCAGACGGTTAAAATGACAATCCTCTCGAGATTCCTGTTCATCTTCCAGTGTCGCGCCATTTTCATTCCGTGGTCTTTTTTCAAGACGGTTAATAAAATGATTATGGGATTTGTATGGGCGGGAAAGTCCCCACGGTTGAAGAGGGTGGTGCTCGAGAGGAACCATGGGGAAGGGGGGCTGGCACTGCCAAACTTTAGTAATTACTACTGAGCGGCCAACATAGCTATAAGGAAGTGGATGGTGGGCGTGGGGTCGGTTTGGGGGCGAATGGAGGCCGCTTCGTGCAGGGGGACCAGTTTGGCAGCCCTGGTTATGGCGCCCCTGCCACTCCCGCCGGCACGGTACTCCACCAGCCCCATAGTAGTGATGACTTTGCGGATCTGGGGCCAATGGAGAAGGCACGTTTGGGGGGGGGGGGGAGGAGTGGAGCATCGGTTTGGTCCCCAATTTGCGACAATCACCGGTTCGCCCCGGGGAATATGGATGGTGGGTTCCGAGCATGACAGAGGGCCGGGATTGAGAGAATGGGAGATTTGTTCTTGGAAGGGAGCTTCCTGAGCATGAGGGTGTTAGAGGGGAAATTTGGGCTGGTGAGAGGGAATGAGTTCAGGTACTTGCAGGTGCGGGACTTTCTACGCAGACAGATTCCATCAGAATTTTGACCCAGCAACAGTGAAGGGTGAGTGATATATTTCAATGGCAGCATGGTGATTTATTGCAACAACCAATTCATCCAGTTGAGGTTATCCTTTTTATCTGAGGTGAACAGCAGCTTTGGTCTAATCATAATAAAACAATAATAATCTTTGTTGTCACAAGTAGGCTTACATTAACACTGCAATGAAGTTACTGTGAAAAGCCCCCAGTCGCCACATTCCGGCACCTGTTCGGGTACATGGAGGGAGAATTCAGAATTTCCAAATTACCTAACAGCACGTCTTTCAAGACTTGTGAGAGGAAACCGGAGCGCCTGGAGAAAACCCATGCAGACACAGGGAGGATGTGCAGACAGCGACTCAAGCCGGGAATCAAACCCATTGTAAGTGAACTCAACATACTAAACTGGAATACATCGACAAAAATTTATGTTCATTCAACTGTGGCCTCCTGCAAATCCCCACTCCCTTCATCCAATATGTCCCAATTTTCAGGGTATAAATTTAGGGAAGAGTGAGTATTTTGTGCTGTTATCTCCAGGTACAGAGGCGGGAGTGGAAGGGTCGCCATTTCGGGTAGCGACAATTGACTTTAGGTATGGGGGGGCGCAAGTGACATGTGATTAGCCACAACTTTGTTAGCTAAATTTCCTGGGCCTGGTGGGGAGGGTGAAGGAGGATTTGGGGAGAATGGACAGTCTCCCTTTGTCGTTGGCAGGTCGGGTGCAGGCAATAAAAATGAATATTTTGCCACGGTTCCTGTTTTTGTGCCGGTCTTTTTGCCAAAGTTTTTTTATAATGTTTGTATTGGCCTTTTTTCAGTCTTTGCAGAATAACAATTTAACATATAGTTAAATTTTACTGATATTTACACGTTGCGACATTTCTTATTTACAAATCCCCCCCCCCCCCCCCCCCCCCCCCCCCCCCCCCCCCAATTGGTAGTCAGTTGGGGGGGGGTCAGGCTGGTCTCATCGTTTGTGTGGGCAGTGAACGTAGAGAGTATAAGGAATGCAGTGTTCCAAAGTAGGGGGTCTTGGCCCTTCAGAACCTGTTGCACTGTTACTGGGCAGTGAATGCGGAGAAGGTGTGGGGCTTGAGTAAGGAGGTGGAGGCTTTGCGGGTGCAAATGGAAGTGGGTTCTTGTAAAGAGTTGGTTGGAGCCGCTGGCAACAGCACTGCTACCGTTCACCGTCGGGATGGATTCGGGTAATCCTGTAGTGCTAGTCAGCTGAAGATTTGGGCGGCAATTTCGATAGCAGCAACTTCAAGATGAGAGCAGGGTCGAGGGTGATGCCGAAAAATGGGAATCATGGGTTTGAGCCAGGGAGGATGGATGTAAGGTTCCTGGGATGGGAGGAGAAAGGAGTAAAAAAGATGAAGGATCGGTTTGTGGAGGGACAATTCGCAAGTTTGGAGGAGCTGGTGGTAAAGAATGGGCTCCAGAGTGAGGAGGGCTTCAGGTATATTCAGATCCGGAATTTTGCAAGAAGAGTTTCCTCGAGCATCCTGATGACACCGTCCTCTTCGTTGTTTGGAGGAGGTACAGTCATTGGAAGGATTGAAGAGTGGGTGCATTTCAGCGGTCTACAGCAGGATTATGGAGGAGGATGAGGAGTCCATGGAAGGAATTAAGGCCGTGGGAGGAAGAGTTGGGGATGAGACTGGAAGGAGGTTATGGAACAGCTGCAAAGGGTTAAGAGCACAGAACAGGCCCTTCGGCCCTCGATGTTGTGCCGAGCAATGATCACCCTACTTAACCCCACGTAACCCGTATACCCGTAACCCAACAATCCCCCCATTAACCTTACACTACGGGCAATTTAGCATGGCCAATCCATCTAACCCGCACATCTTTGGACTGTGGGAGGAAACCAGAGCACCCGGAGGAAACCCACGCACACACGGGGAGGACGTGCAGACTCCACACAGACAGTGACCCAGCCGGGAATCGAACCTGGGACCCTGGAGCTGTGAAGCATTGATGCTAACCACCATGCTACCGTGAGGCCCATTAAGGGCTCGACCTCTTCTGCGAGGCTGGGGTTGATTCAGGTAAAAGTGGTGCACTTTTTAAAAAATAAATTTAGAGTACCCAATTTATTTTTCTCAATTAAGGGACAATTTAGTGTGGCCAATTCACCTACCCTGCACATCTTTTTGGCTTGTGGGGGCGAGACCCACGCAGCCACAGGGAGAATGTACAAACTCCAGAGGGACTGTGACCCGGGACCGGGATGAAACCCAAGTCCTCGGTGCCATAAGGCAGCAGTGCTAACCACTGCGCCACCATGCTGCCTCTAAGGATGAGTGGGCTGTTTGACAGGGTGCAGGATAGTTGCGAGCAGTGCGGGAGGGGCTCAGCCAATCGTGAACATATGTTCAGGTCCTGCCCAAAGTTGGAACAATATTGAGGGTCGTTTTTCAGCACCATGTGGAATTGGAGCCGGATCCCTGGAGGCCACATTCAGGGTGTCAGAGCTGCTGGAGCCGCAGGTGGGAGCAGGGACAGACAATTTGGCTTTAACCTCATTGATTGCTTGCAGGCAGGTTCTGTTGGGGTGGAGGTTAAATTCTCCCCCTCGTGCCTCGGCGTGGCTGGGGGATCTAATGGAGTTCCTATATTTGGAGAAAGTGAAATTTGCCCCAAGAGGGGCGGATGAGACATTCCACAAGAGATGGGGTTTGTTTTGTTTTACATTTTGGAGAGCTGGTTGAATTTGAATTTGAATAAAAATATTTTCCCAAAAAAATGCAAGTGGTTGCTGTCTTGAGTCATTCAGAATATTACAGGAAGTTAGCTAACCTATTAGTCTATCAATGTCCAGGGTCAATGCCACTGCAGCAAATTCACCAGGGTCTGCAGATACATAATTTGACCTTATGATTGAAGCATCAGCAGATCAATTCATCCCAGATGTATCCCAATCAATTTTTCTTTACTTGCCTTGCAGAAGACTACAGCAGGATTGACAATCTATATGTACACAACTTTATACTAACACAGCTGGACTCTTACATTGTATCTCTCGTCAAAGTACAATCTTATAGATTGGGGTGGACAAAAAGCAGCCTGTGGACCACATCCATAATGAATCAATGTGGCCTGTGCAGGAGTTCCCATTTTGGGAGCCCTGGACCTTAGTGGGTCTGTAGAGATCTTCCAGGACATGCAGGGGATACAGGGAATGTCTTGGGGAGCAAGGAATTGAGACATAGAGAAGGGAAGGAGCTCAGATTACCTGCTTTTGTCTGCGCAGTGATCTTTAAAGGGTAACAGGAAGGGATCCAAGAAAACCGAGAAGCAGTGACCAGAAGTGGACATTTTGCAAGGAGCGAATGGAGTGCGGCTGCCATTTAAGAGAGAAAGCGCTACATGGAGGAACACAGAGCAGCACAAAACATTTACAATGTAAGTAGCCTCCGATTGTCCTGATTTCTGCTCACTTTGTGTTAAACACTGGAACAAATTTAGTGGTTTAAAATGCTAGTAGGCATTGAAGTAGGTAGGTTACAAAATTCACTATATTTGGCTCTATCAAGTATTTTCATTTATCTGGCAAACATTTATGCTGATCTCATTTCAATAAGTTATTGATAAATAATCATTTCATCTCTATCAAAACACAAAGAACATTGGAGAAAATATATATATATCTAATATGTCAGTAAATGCTTGTTTTCTTATAAGTATTATTAAAATACTTCCATTTTGAATGCAGCATGTTAATATTGGATATTTGCTTATTATTGATCAGATGAAGGGGCCATGATCTAATTAACTGATCTATGAAAAGTCCTTCATATAACAAATAACACAACAAATTTTAATGGCAGCTGTTGTAAATAGGATTCATTATATGCACATGGCCCTCAACAGCTCTCCAAAACTTAAGTATCCCTCCAGCCCAAATAATTGCCCACCTCTGATGTAGATTGACACCCAAGATGACCAGATTTACTATATTATTCATACTAAGTACTCTGGCAAGATGCACAAAGACCGAGCTGCCCCCTCTACAGTGGAATCCACTTGCGCTTCAATTTCACTCAGCAGTGACCCAATAGCAACTATGAGGAAGCAGGCTGTACTTTAATCCATATAATCTATAAGGTTGGGAGGTTGGCATCCTCTTCTTCAAAGCGCCTTCTAAAAAGGAATCAAAGGCTGTCTCAGAGGTGCTCCAATTTAACAGAAAATCTCAAGAGACTATTCTGATGTAGCTTGTTTTGAATGATTCATCTTGCAAACTGGCATCAGCAGTAACTAAGCTAGTGGTCGGCAACCTGTTGGCCAGGGGCCACACACAGCCCTTCAGGATTCTGGGTGCAGACCTCGAGACATTTTGACCGCTGCCCACTGGTACAGTTGCCACATTCTGCTGGTTTCTTCCTGCGTCGGTTTTTGTCTAACAGTTTGATCAAAGTGGCGTGTAAAGCAAGGGCACATGAAGCGATATGTGTGCTGATTGCACAAGATATCAACTGTGAGAGCCATGCACTCCCTCTGCGTGCTATCAAAGCTTAAATACAATTTTTTACCACTTTGATTAATTTTATTAATATGTAAATGAGCAAGTATTTTCTATAACTCATTATGAAATATTTGGTGTGTATTAAATATATTCAATCTAATTCAGGGGGTCACGGTTAGCAAATAAGCCCAATTTCAATATTGTGGCCCATTAAGATGAAAGAAGGCCACTCATGCGGCCCACTCACTAGCTGAGGTTGCCCAACGCTGAAGCCAATTGTTGGTAATTTTGATAACCCTCAATCTCTTCCTAGGAGGCAAAAAGATATCTGGGTTTGCTTTATACTATACTTGCGCTACCTCCATGAAATGCAGCCTTAAAGGGAACTTGGGATAAAAAAGGAATTGCCCGAGAGGCCTGAATGACATCCGTCTGGGTATGGTACTTACTGTTAAAAAGTTGCTATCAAAAAGGAATTCTGTGCTACTAATTTAATAGTACCTTGGACAGTTTTGATCCACGGCGCTTGGCACCAAAGAGAACCCAGCACTAATTGATGCAGTCAAATCCCTTGTTCCTGGTCACTTGTAACGAGTCAGTATTGGTCCTTGTACTAACCGGTAACGGGGTGAATTTTGAAATACTCAGGAAGGAATAGCCAAATATTTTAGCACAGTTTTTGATTAGGGCATATGGCTTGCTGATTTTATGCGGATACAGTTTGAGAACAGCAATAAGATACATTTATATAGCACCTTGAAAGTAATAAAAGTCCCCAAGGCAGTGAGTAAGTGTTTAAACAAAATTTGAAACTGAGCTATTTGGAAATATTAGACTAGATGTCCAAAAGTTGGTCAAAGGGGCAGGTTTTCAGGAATTCTTTAAAGGAGGAAAGAGGTAGAGAGATTAAGAAAAGGAATGTCAGTTTAGGGCCTTGGCAGCTGAAGGCATTACCACAATGGTGGACCAATTAAAATCTGGAATGCTCAGGCAGCCAGACCTGGTGAAGCTCTCAAGAGAGCTGTTAGGCTGCAAGAGATCGCAGAGATATGAAGAGTGAGGCCATGGAGACATTTGAAAACACGGATCAATGGCGCATTGTGCTAAATGTTAGAACGCTAGTAGCATATCTCAGCTTCATGCTTCATTGTGCTCAATTACTTGCGTTCATCTTTACACAGGGCCAACTGACAGTTATTAGGATATTGACACGAAAACAATATTGCAATTGCACTGGAAGTGTGCCAATCAATAGCAACACAATAATTCAAGGATACAAACACTGGGGGTAAAAAAATAAATTAGATTTGTTTTTTAAAAATTGATCACACAAACTGGGGAACACTTTAACGGGATACCTAATATAATAAACTGAAATCTTTACTAAACAGGAAGAAAACAAAACTTTTAAAGCTTGGAATGAATAACCATTGCTTTGCCTCATGACCTCAGACGTTATACCATGCAGAGGAACACATGCACACTTCCCACGTCCAGTGCCATGGAATCTGGTGTTCTACACCCGCATTCCCCAAACCAAGCTGAATTTATTTAACTGCTTAATGAAAACATTTTGTACACTAAACTAACCCCCAGGACTTGACTTTTTCCATCCGAGGGTGTTAAAGGAAGTAGAGGAGCACACTGTAGATACTCCAACTTCCAGAGTTCCCTAGATTCAGGAGTAGTCTCCTTGCATTGGAAAAATGCACGTGTCACCCCACTTTTTAAGAAGGGTGAAAGGGAGAAACCTGGGAACTACAGACCAGTTAGCCTAACATCTGTGGTGGGGAAGCTGCTGGAGTCTATAATCAAGGATGTGGTAACTGAACACCTTGAAAAATTTTGGTTGCAGGTGTCGCAGTGGTTAGCACTGCTGTCTCACGCGCCGAGGGCCTGGGTTCGATCTGTGTCTGCGTGGGTCTCACCCTCCCAAACCCAAAAGGTGTGCAGGGTAGATGGATTGGCCACGCTAAATTGCCTCTTAATTAGAAAAAAAATTGGACACTTTAAATTTATTTTTAAAAAAAGAAACATTTTGGTCGATCAAGGCAGGCTAGTATGGATTTGTTAAAGGAAGGCCATGTCTGACTAATCTTATTGAATGTTTTGAAGAGGTGACTGAAGTATTAGACAGGGGAATGTCTATGGATGTCATTCATATGGACTTCCAGAAGGCATTTGATAAAGTCCCACAGAAGAGACCGTTAACTAAAGTGTAAGCACACAGAAAGCAAATTCTTGGTACAGTTAGGAAATTGTTCAGTGGTAGGCGACAGAGAGTGGAGATGATGGGTGATTACTCCAACTGGCAGGAGGTGACTACTGGTACCACAGAGATTGGTGTTGGTGCTTCAATTATCCGCACTGTTCATTAATGACTTGGATAATGGCATAGAAAGTCATATATCCAAATTTACGGATGGTACAAACTTCAGTGGCATTGTAGGCAGCCTAGATCAAAGTTCTTCAAAGTCAGGGGCGCAACTCGTGGGTGGGTCTCGGGCGGGTGTCGGGAGGGTCGCGGAGCCGTTGTCCGAGGCGCTCCCGATCGCACAAATCCCCTCGCAGGAGCCGGCTTTTCATAACGCAGCCGGCAAGCAGCCGCAAACATGTTTTTTAAAAAAAGTCGGCCGCATTGCGCATGCGCCGATCATCGTGTGCGCAAGCGCATTCTGCGAACATGTTATAAAAAGTAGGCCTCATTGCGCATGCTCCGATTATCTGGCACGCATGCACAGTGCAGCCGCTATTTTTTTTTTTTAAACGGTTGCAACTTTTTGTTTTACAAGTTCTGTAGTGGTTTTTATTCATTTAATTTTTATTTTTTTCATTTATTTTATTAATCTTTTTTTTTACAAGTTCGGGGGGAGGGGGGGTTTATTTGATAAAAATTTACAGGAAAAAAATGCAGAACTGGACAGATGGAGATTCCATACTTTCTGACACCCGAAGGCTTCACCTTCATCCAACAGGAGGAGCGTGTACAAGGGCCAAAGTGACCCAAAAACATTTCCTCCATCTTCGTCAGCAGCAAACAAGGTAAAAGAAAATGATGGGTCGCGCAGGTCGGCCGGTTGGTAAAAACGGGTCCCTGGAAAAAAAGTTTGAAGAACACTGGCCTAGATGATAGCAGAAAATAGTACAGAGATATTGACAAACCAGGTGAATGGGCAAAATTAAGGCAGATGGAATTTAACGCAAGCAAAATGTGAGGTTATCCATTTTGGACTAAAAAAAGATAGAGCAGTGCAGGTTCTAAATGGAGAGAGGTTAGATACAATGGATGCCCAAAGAGACTTGGGGTTCAGGTGCATAGGTCCTTAAAATGTCAGGAAGAAGTGCAAAAAATTATCAAAAAGGCTAATGAAATGCTAGCTTTTATATCTAGAGGACTGGAATATAAATCACAGGGGTTATACTGCAGCTAAATAAAACCTTGGTTCAACCCCACTTGGAGCACTGAGAGCAGTTCTCTGCACCACATCTTAGGCAGGAAATTTTGGCCTTGGAGGGAGCGCATCGTGGGTTTACAAAAATGATACATGGCCTACAGGAGTTACATTAGGAGGAGAGATTCCTAAAATTAGACCTGCTTTTGCTAGAATTTAGAAGGTTTTGGGGTGATATGATCAAAGTATTCAAGATATTAACAGGGAAAGACAGAGTAGATAAAGATAAACTATTTCCACAGGTTGGAAATTCTAAAACTAGGGGGCATAGTCTAAAAATTAGGGCCAAGCCGTTCAGGAGAGATGTTTGGAAGAACTTTTTCACTCAAAGGATAGTCGAGGTTTGGATCTTTCTCCCACAAACAGCACTTGAAGTTGTTCTGTTGTTAATTTTAAATCCAAGATAGATAGATTTTTGTTCAGCAAAGATATTAAGGGATATGAGACAAAAGGCAGGTTCATGGAGTTAGGTCACAGATCAGCCATGATCTGATTAAATGATGAGACAGTTTCGAGAGGCTGAATGGCCTACTCCTGTTCCCATGTTTTTGTTCCTTAACTGGTTAGGATAAAAGAATGTTGAAATAACTAACCTGCTGGAAACCATGTGATTGTACAATATAAATAAATCTGTACCAATTGGCATACAACCACTTTACTGAAAAAATAGCAAAAAGCAAACAATAAGCTATAGTGAAGCCAAACATTCATTTGACATCTTACGGTATTGCATTCTCACCTCAGCTATGTAGGCTACACCCAGGAAAAACACATTTTTTTAAAAATGCCTTACCTGCTATCATATTGTTAACTTTATCAATTCTCTTGAGAACATGTTCAATCAAACCAGCATCTGTGCAGGCCTGTAGATTCCGAATACTTTTTTTCAAAATTGCTGTGAAAATACTCCAAACTTCAGCCTGGCATGTCACATCACAGTTGTCCAACAGTTCCACCATGCAGGCAATACTTTCCATATCTTGGATGATGAAATTCATCTCCAAGTCAAATTGTCCTCCTACAAGCTTTAATAAAAAAATATTGTTCACAAACTGTATGACAAACGCACAATTCAATTTTCATGACAAAGATTTACTCTGGAAGTATCACATGTGCATGTTTGTATGCTGATCTATTTGTACACAGTAAATTCATTTCTTGAAGGTTATGACATCTGCAAAAATAGATTTACAAATTGAAAAAATAAACTATATTGAAGCATCCAAATTATGGCACAATGGAAAATTTGATTTTCTGTATTTTTGCCTACACTTTTCCAATATTTAAGCTAAAATTTCAAACTGGTGGCTCGCTCAATTTTCATTACACAGGTTTCACAGAACCAGTCACTGAAATAAGGTTAACTATTAACTATTGTAAACAATGACCATAGTCATACTGTATTACCCTCCTATCAAATGCAGTGTTTATGCCAAGTTTTAAAGCTATAAAGTTGAAAAGATAACCCAATATCCATCAGGATTTAAAAAACTTAAAGAAAAGCTTTCAAAAATTAAATAACCAGCAATATGGTCATCATATCACAGAGGAACATAATAGAAATAAATCAGGCAGTGTTGGAAATACTCAGGCATTCGGGCAGTACCTCTGGAGTGAAACCTTCAATGGTCATGCAATCGCCCTAATGTAAATGAAACCACATGGTAAGCACTGAACAGATTATACTATCACAGAAATTGTTAATGGTGCATGAGGCACTTTGGCCCATCGTGCCTGCCCCAGCTCTCCAAGCAAGCGATGTGTTGGGTAAGCTGGGTCTGCGAGGACTGCATTTACTGTAGCAGTGAGAGAGACAGGCTTCCAACACTTGAAGAAATGCAACTCTATTTTATTGAACTCTTAACTACCATACATAGAACATAGAACAGTACAGCCCAGAACAGGCCCTTCGGCCCTCGATGTTGTGCCGAGCAATGATCACCCTACTTAAACCCACGTAACCCGTATACCCGTAACCCAACAATCCCCCCATTAACCTTACACTACAGGCAATTTAGCATGGCCAATCCACCTAACCCGCACATCTTTGGACTGTGGGAGGAAACCGGAGCACCCGGAGGAAACCCACGCACACACGGGGAGGACGTGCAGACTCCACACAGACAGTGACCCAGCCGGGAATCGAACCTGGGACCCTGGAGCTGTGAAGCATTGATGCTAACCACCATGCTACCGTGAGGCCCCGTACTTTAACGTACATACTTTAACTATGGGTTGACACTATGCTGTGTTGACTGGAGACCTGAGGCTAACCTGACCAGGCTATCTTACTACCACATGGTGTATGTTCTAGTTGTTGCTAACGGGCTCTGACTGTCTCAGAGGCTGGTTCCCAAGAGAGCGGGGAAACTCGCGCACTCTGGCTTTATAGTGATTGTGTCCTGTCTGGTGATTGGCTGCTGTGTTCTGTGTGTTCATTGGTCATCCTGTGTGTCACTCAATGCCTGTCTGTGCACCATGATATACTTGTGTGTATATTATGACAGCAAGCATCATGACTTAGTGCCATTCCCTGCTTCTACTCTATACCCCAGCACATTATTTCTTTTCAAATAATTATGTAATGCCCTTTTGAATGCCTATATTGAACCTGCCGCCACCACTCTTCAGGCAGTGGATTCCAGGCCTGAACAACTCATTTTAAAATGTTTTTTTCTCACATCACATTTGCCATTTTGAAAATCAGTTTAAATCTGTGCTGTCTCATTCTTGGTCCAATGAGCGGGAATAGTTCCTCCTGATCTACTCTGTCCAGCCCCCTCATGATATTGAACATCATATCTCTCCCAATGCATTCACATCCTTCCAATAGTGTAGCACCCACAACTGTACACAATATTCCAGCTCAGATCTGTGATGATAGGTAGACTATCATCTGTATATAATATTAGTTGACCATCATTATCTGTATGTGTATTGTAAGTTATATGTTTTACTGTTGTAGTTCTGGCATCCGATCAGCATGTGGCAAGAGTATGCAGGCACAGGCACATGATATGGATGCACCATGTGTTCCAGGAGAAGGTGTTAGTAAGGAGTTTGTAACAGTCGCATATTAGAGTAGCTCTGTAGTATCTTAGTGCAAGTTAGTGTTAGACCTTTATTTCCAATTGTATTAATCTTAGACATTATAGTAATACTTTAGAGTAGTGTTAGTAATAAATAGTTTTGTTGCAAAACAAAATCTAATGTTCTTTGTTAATACTACCATATCAAGATTTAACATGAAAAAAAATGAAAATCGCTTATTGTCACGAGTAGGCTTCAATGAAGTTACTGTGAAAAGCCCCTAGTCGCCACATTCCGACGCCTGTCCGGGGAGGCTGGTACGGGAATTGAACCGTGCTGCTGGCCTGCTTGGTAAGCCAGCGATTTAGCCTTGTGAGCTAAACCAGCCCCTAGCATAATCAAAAAACATTATTACATGATACCTAGGAGTGGGTGTTGAAGAAAGCAGTTAGGGAAAGTTAGATACATTGAGAAGACACAAGAAAACAGTCGGGACACTCGGGAGAAAATCGGCTGTAGAACAAAATACTACAGTAGTCCCCCGTTATACCGCGCTCCGCAATACAGAGCAGCCGGCAGTGTCAACTTCAGCGGCCGGCTGATTGTTTCAGTGAGAGAGCAGCTTCCCTCTCCGGATCAAAGTGAGCCGGCCGCTGAAATTGACACTGCCGGCTGATTGGAGGGAGAGAGCGGCCGGCTCACTTTGATCCGGAGAGGGAAGCTGCTCCCTCACTGAAACAATCAGCCGGCCGCTGAAATTGACACTGCCGGCTGATTGGAGGGAGAGAGCGGCCGGCTCACTTTGATCCGGAGAGGGAAGCTGCTCTCTCACTGAAACAATCAGCCGGCCGCTGAAATTGACACTGCCGGCTGCTCTCTCCCTCCAATCCAACTTTTAAGTTGTAAAAAATGCAGCAGTGCTTGTTTTAATTAGATCCACGATGGGGGTTTTAAATTTATTTAAAAATCTATGCTAGCGCTTCCCATTGTGAGTCTACGGGGGTCTGACCTCTTCCCCCCGCCCCCCGTAGACTCACAATGGGAAGCGCTAGCATAGATTTTTAAATAAATTTAAAACCCCCATCGTGGATATCGGCGGCTCGGATGCAACGCGGGTGGCTGTCTTGGACCCCAACACCCGCGTTATAAAGGGGGACTACTGTACCAGCATTGTCGAAGCAGGATGGAAGCTTTGAAGACTCCTAACCAACTGTTCACGGCTGGTAATGTAGATGTGATCTGGTGCTTTCAAGCAACAGCACACTTTTAACGTGCAGGCTCTTGGTCTCCATGAAGCTTCAGACGAGAGAAAAATTGCGCTCCAAATAACATTAGCCGGTCCCCAATCAATTGGCTTGTACAATACCTTTCAATTTGCTTCGGAGGAACACACGAAAAACTACGTAAAGATTATCGAGCAGGGCAGCACGGTGGTGCAAGCTGTTAGCACAATTGCCTCATGGCGCCGAGGTTCCAGGTTCGATCCCGGCTCTGGGTCACTAGCCGTGTGGAGTTTGCACATTATCCCCGTGTTTGCGTGGGTTTCACCCCCACAACCCAAAGATGTGCCGGATAAGTGGATTGGCCACGCTAAATTGCCCCTTAATTGGAAAAAATTAATTGGATACTCTAAATTTATTTTTAAAAAAGATAATCAAGCAATTTGATAACTATCGCTATCTTCAAAAAAACGAATAATTCGAGCGCTACATGTTCAGGATGGGACTGCAAAAATCGGGCAAAACATTTGACTGTTTTGTCACGGATCTTCGTCACAAAGCACAACCTTGCAATTTTGCAGACCTCCATGAGACATTTAGAAAAGACCAAATTGTATATGGTTTACAATGTGATAAATTACGTGAGCGAGTGCCAAGGGAAAGCAATTTAAAAATAGCAGATGTCATTAAAATCTGCACAACCAGTGAGAGCACTAAGGCAGATCACCGAGATCCCAACCAGTCAAAGTGGTGGGAAAAAAGAGGGCGAGACCGACGCCATCTTTGCTCTGTCGCAGCAAAATCAGAAACGTGATCAGAGGGGCGGGCATTTAAAAAAATGTTAGAAGTATTTTGTGCCGGAGGTACGGCAGAACGCACGGACCAAGTAAATACCCTGTATTCAGCAAAACTTGTGCCAGATATGTCAGAAAAAAATCACTTTGCGCAGCAATGCCTATTCAATGAAAGGAGATGGCAACCAAAGAGCGCAAATGTAATAGCCAAGGCTACAAAAATTAGCGATTCCTCAATTATACAAAGTGCCGCCTTGAACAAGCAACATGAAATTAATGACGACCCCATTGACCTTGAAGGTTCTCTCTTTGTGAACATAATTGATGAAAATGCTGGGTGTCAAACAGCACAAAAAATTCAGATGGTGAAAATAGGGGATGAGTGGACTACACCACATAAAATGAGTAAGACTATTTATAAAAGTCAAGTTAGACAACAGATCTCGCGTAAGCTTAATTAACAAAGCCGACTTGGTGAAGTTGAAAATTAAACCGAATATCCAAAACACAGATCGAATCATGGACGACTATAATAATTTATTTTTTCTAATATCTTTAGTAAGGCTTACAGTAACACATCAATGAAGTTACTGTGAAAAGCCCCCAGTCACCACATTCTGACACCTGTTCGGGAACACAGAGAATTCAGAATATCCAATGCACCTAACAGCACGTCTTTCATCTTTGTGGGAGGAAACCGGGGCACCCAGAGGAAACCCATGCAGACACGGAGAACATGCAGACTCCACACAGACAGTAATCCAAGCCAGGAATTGAACCTGGGACCGTGGAGCTGTGAACGAACAGTGCAACCCACTGTGCTACCGTGGGGAAAATATTAGGATTCTAGGTGCTTGTAACCTACAAACGAAAGTTAAGAGGAAGAAATATTTTATCGTTCATAATAGTTCAATCAAGAACACCGTTATTGGGCACAGACGCCTGCGAGCAGTTACAACTGGTGAAGCGTATCTACAGCGTGGTACAACAGTCACACAGTGCCGCCATTGAGCAAATAATAAGTAGATTTAATAATAGGTTGCTGTGTGCAGCTCCTTCGGCCAGCATAGGCACCAATTCAAAGAATTTGGGGTTGTTTTGGCTACATAGGCGGACTAGAATATTGGCACATGAGCCACTGTCGATTGCCCTGAGAGGAACTGTTATAGGTGGGGTGGAACACAAGAGTATCCTAGCATGCATATGACCTTCTGCTATAAGTGAGGGACCCGGGACCAGTTATGAGGCATATAATGGGTATATTGAAGAGCTTTGGCTCTTCCTCATGATACAAGTTAAATTTAAGCAAAAGTGGGTATTTTGTGGTCAACACCTCTGGGAGGGGGTTTGCCTTTTCGCCTTGCTGGGACTAGCTTTTGGTATTTGGGGGTCCAGGTGGCTCCGGATAGGGTGCGGCTCCATAAATTGAATTACAACAACCTAGCAGGTAGGGTCACGGTGGATCTGCAAAGGTGGGATCGACTTCCACTGTCCTTGGCGGGCCGGGTTCAATTCATTAAGATGAATATCTTGCCGAGATTTTTGTTTTTATTTCAGTGTCTTCTGGTATTCTTACCCAAGTCTTTTTTTTCCCCGGGGGATTGAGCGGCTTATATGGGGTTTCATCAGAGTGGGGGAAGCCCGAGAATTCAGAGTGGTCCCACAGAGGGATAGACATCCGGGGTCTACCTGGGTGCGTATGGCATCTGGGTTGGCAGAGGATCCATTCTGGGGGACGCTGGCAGCGACGTCTTTGCGTTTTGCTCTGGCAAAGTACTTTCCAGACAGGGTGGTTATCTCCACTTTAAAAATATGGAGGCAATTCTGGCAGCATTTAAGCTGGGGTCAGCATCAAGGTGGGCCCCTATTTGTATGAACTACTTGTTTCGAACCGGCATGGTTGGATGCCACATTTGAGGGGTGGAAGGGGAAGGGGCTGGAGAGAGCGAGAGCGAAATTTATTTTTGGTGGGGTGGTTTGCCAAGCTGGAGGAGTTGAAAGAGAAAGTCGGGTCCTTGACGTTTAGGTACCCCCAGGTTTGAAATTTTGGACAACGGAATTTCCCGACATTTCCGTTGGCGCCACCTTCAACCTTATTGGATAGGATTCCTTCCTGTTTGGGGCCAGAAGAGGGTAGAACGTCTTGCATCTATGGACAGATTTTGGGGGAAGAGTTGGTCTCGGTAGAGGAGGAAGGCTAAATGCTAGGAGCTGGGACCAATACTGGAGGAGGTGGTATGGATTGAGTCCCTACACAGAGTGAACTCAAAGTCATCCTGTGCGAGGCTGAGTCTGATCCAGCTCAAGATAGTGTTTCGGGCACACCTCACCGAGGACACAATGAATCATTTTTTGAGGGGGTTGAGCTCTATTCAAAGGGCCTGTAAACCACACGCACATATTCTGGTCCTTTCCCAAGTTTGGTGGTTTTGGGTCTCTTTTTTTCAACACCTTATCGGCAATCCTGAATATTGAGCTGGAACCGTGTCCTTTAGTGGCTATATTCGGGGTATCATATCTTCTGGAGTTGCGAACAGGTGAGGGGACAGATGCCTTGGTATTGGCCTTGCTGGTTGCTCAGAGGCAAAACCTCTTGAGCGTGCCGGCATGGCTAGGTGACTTAATGGAGTTTTTGCACCTCGAGAAGATCACATATACATTGAGGAGGTCAACGGAACGGTTCTACCGTCGATGGCAACCGTTCATGTTGTACTTTAAGGTATTGGTCACTGTTAGTTGTGGGGGGGGGGGGGGGGGGGGGGGTCCTAGGTTATTGTTCTTGTTATTTGATTTACTGTTTTGTAATTTTCATAATTTTTGTACTTTTTGTCTACTTTGGGTATAAAGTGAAAAAGTTTAATTAAAATATTTTCCAAAAATAGCTTAGTTAATAATTGATTTTATAGCACAAAGAAAATAATTTGTAAATGTTGGTACGGCTATGTTATACGGAAGTTCTCTGGATGCAAGTTAGAATGTTAACACGAACAATAAGAAATATTAAATCAGTAACCTCACAGTTTGTTTCTCCAGGGCCCAAGGAGACAAACTGCAACCAACCTGGCTGACAAATTTAAACTGGGCCCTTCCAAACTATGCACACCTCAACACCAGTCTCCTTACTTTGCTAACACTCAAAGCTTAACTACACTGGAACAAAAGGAATTCCAATTAGCTCCAACTTCTCGGTCTATTACTACTTCTTGACAACTTCAATGCTGAAGAATGCTGCAATTTTCTTGTACAATCAGTACTGCAGTCCTTTACCAGTATAGTATGCGTAACTATGAACTAATAAACTTGGTCATTGCCTCCATGTTCTAAGTTTGAAGCTGTGCCTTCTTGTTGTCACACTTGATTAAAACACAGGCATATCTTCAAGATAAAGAACACCAAAATAAAATAATCTGCATTTTCTCACCAGTGGACCTCATTCCCAGCTTTTTCAACCTCACTCTTAACTCAGGTACTAATTTCAGCCAGTATAATTGTGCTTCATTCTACCCCGCCAATGCCTGAATGGATTTCTCTTAATATGCTAACCACAAGAAGTTTGGATGGTTTTCATTCTCAGATGGGAATAGAGTTCATCAAGTAGAATTAATTACACTTATCTTTGCTGAGCAAAAGGTTTTCTGTGCTTAATGCTACAAAGTTAAAAAAACAAGTTCACTGAGAATATGCCCCAGTTGCTTTTGATTAGATATCCTGGATACAGCCACGGTTTTTGATCAGGTGAACAAAGGAGGGAAAACATGTGACTTCAAAGACAATCACCTTTTAGGTTTCATTTATATATTGGCATTAAGAGTTTGAAAAGCGCATGAACATGTTTTTTTCTAGTGTCACGTATTGGAAAGTATTTCCCAGCTTTGCTCGAATTAAGTTGTCCATCTGACAGAGCAGAAATACACACGCACACACAGAGGCAGATGAAAATTTAGCAACATTTCATTACATTCATGGAGTAGCTGATGTTGTAGTTTAGGGGAGAATACATTATTTATAGCTGTTACCTAGTTACGTACTGTAAATCTAGTTTCCTATAGTTTCTATTCACCTATCCATTTACTGGGCAATCAACCTGTTGAAAACCAAAACTGCAGACTAGTGAAATATTTATACTGCCTTCTGATTGTCAGAAAGCTGGCCAATGACAAGTGATATAAACAGCATGCCGAGTTACAATGAATATTCTCTGTTCAATTTATCCCTTATAAATTACCTAGCTATTGCACAGATTTCAAGACTTATTTGAAGAACAGCCAATCATGCTGACCAGAGAAAATATTCAAGACAAGCCCCCAAATGTTCATAATCTCCCTAATCTGGGCTGGAAAATCAGCACCTCATCTTTCGATTAGACACGCACTGTATTCAACAATTTCAATCACAAACTCTGCCCCATTTTATTTTACATTTCCATTTACACCTCCTCAAAATTAATCTTTTGTTTCTTTACTTCACCCATTAACGTCCCCTTTTTGCACCATTATCCCTTTTGCCATTTAATCTCTCCTGATTTCCACTCTAGAAGTCATCTAGAAGTCCCCAACACTTCATACTTGCATAAAATATGTACATCTCTAAATGTTTTTCAAGTTGACAAATATTATGACCTGAAACATCAACTCTGTTTCTTTCTTCATAGATGTTGCCTAACTTGCTGACACCTGTTCTCTCTTTCTGGAAAATATCAAGATCTTTCCTTATATCATATTTTGGGAAATATGATTTGTGATAATCCCAACTTTATCATTTGGTCAAATTTCCTTCCACAAGCTTGCAAGCATTTTCCCTAAACTGTACCAACATTTTTCAGTATCTCTCGATTTGACATTTTTTCTGCTAATGCTTTTCTATCCAGGCAGATACAATAAAAAATAGAAATGAGAGGATATTTAAATATTTAAATGGTAGTTCCAAAGATTTGTAAAAGTAGCCAGCTACAGGTTGTCAAGCAGTGCGGGGTGGGGGGGGTGAAAGAGTGAGAGAGAGAGAGAGAGAGAGAGAGAGGTGGCACGTGAGGGGGTGCGGCGCAGGGGCCGGAACGAAGGCAGGAGCATGGGTGGAAGAGAGTCCTTATGAAAAGTCACGTACCCCTTGAATATTTCATTCCCAGATTTGATCTTCTAACCACGTTTCTGTAATGGCTATTAGAACGTGTGGCAGTGTCTGCAGCTCAGCAACTCTGAGCCAATGTTTTTTATAGAACATACAGTGTAGAAGGGGGCCATTCGACCCATCGAGTCTGCACCACTTAAGCCCTCACTTTCACCCTATCCCTGTAACCCCGCAACCCAATAACTCCTCCAAACCTTTTTGGTCACTAAGGGCAATTTATCACTGCCAATCCGCCTAACCTGCACATCTTTGGGCTGTGGGAGGAAATCGGAGCACCCGGAGGAAACCCACGCAGACACGGGGAGAACATGCAGACTCCGCACAGACAGTGACCAGCAGGGAATCGAACCCGGGACCCTGGCGCTGTGAAGCTACAGCGCTATTCACTTGTGCTACCATTACAAACACTTACTACAGAGGTACTTGCCCTGGATCCCATCTGCAGCTGCGACACATCAGCTGCCCTGCCATAATCTCTAAAATAATTACTTAAATTATTTATGGTGCTTTTTATATATTTTCAATTGACAAAAGAACAGTTCCTGTACTATTTTAAATCTTAGGAATGGGATAAACTTTAAACACATGCCAGATCGCATTAACTACTACAGCAGGATAAGACCACTTTTTGAAAAGTGAAAAAGTTAAAGAAAATGCAAAAGAACATAAAATTTCCATTTTGATCCAATTCCCCAAATTTATTCATTCAGACTGTGTTTTGCACACTTTAAGGTATCTCCTACTGCTTGTGCACCCACTTGAAACAACCCCTTCCTTATACAGAGCCAAGATGAACCACTCTCTAATTTACCTTCCTGCTAAACAACACTTCCTCGGGCGCTATTCAAGAAAAGCAGTTTCAGGTGATTGACAATTAACTGTCACTCAGTCAGATACCTTTTTAACCAGGCTACTCAACATAAAACCAGTTAAATTCCCAAATATACCTGTATGGGTGACAGTTAGAAGAGGCATGATCCCCGCTGGACGAGACACGGAAAATACGGGAGGAAGGTCTAGGGATAGAAATAGAGTGAGGACTCTGGAGCGAAGCACTGAAGAGAGCAAACTCCACCTCCACATGCACAAGACTAAGCCCAATGCAGCTGAAAGTGGTGCACAGAGCACATTTAACTAGAACCCAAATGAGCAGGTTCTTCTCGGAGGTGGAGGACAAATGTGAACAGTGCCAGGAAGGCCCAACCAACCATACCCATATGTTCTGGGCATGCCCCAGACTTACCAGGTTCTGGACAACGTTCTTTAAGGCAATGTCCAAGGTTGAGGGTGGAGCCAAGCTCGAAAGTGGTAGTCTTTGGGATATCAGGTCAGCCAGAACTCTTCATGGGGAGGGGGGCTGATCCCCTAGTTTTTGCCCCCCTAATCACCTGCCAAATCCTGTTGAGCTGACGATCAGCAGCACCACTCAAAGTTGCAGACTGGCTGTCCAACCGGTCGGAATATCTCCAACTGGAGAAAATCAAATTCGCCATCCAGGGTCGGAAAAGGGCTTCCAGAAAACGTGGAAGCCATTCACCAACTTGTTGCCGGACTTGTTTGTAACCAACAGCCAATAGAAGCACAAGCCAGGGCCAACAACAGGCAATGCAGCAGAAACTGACCGGCCAAATAAGACCTACAGCAAAGAGAGACGAAGTAGGCAATTGTAAATATGTACAGTGGGCCTAATCTGTTCACACTCGAGTGAACTTGCTTAATTTTCTTCCTTTTTCTCTCTTGTATAAACTGGAATCACACCCTGACTACCTTTTGTAAAATACTACGTCTGTAACTTAACATTCAACCTAAAAAATGTAATATAAAACGATTTGTCAAATAGAAGATGTGAAAATCCAATGAAAACATGTTTAAAATAAATAAATAATTTCCCAAATATACTCACTCAAACTGTGTCTCACTCAGGATGAGGTCTCTCTCACAGCCCATGCACCCACTTACTCAAATGAATGGCAGGGCATGCTCGAGAAGTCAAATGGCCTACTTCTGGTCCTATTTCTTGTTCTTTAATTTTTTTTTGATAAATCTTCATTGTCACAAGTAGGCTTACATTAACACTGCAATGAAGTTACTGTGAAAAGCCCCTAGTCACCACATTCCGGTATCTGTTCGGGTACACTGAGGAAAGTTCAGAATGTCCACATTATCTAATAGCATGTCTTTCAGAACTTGTGGGAGGAAACCGGATCACCAGGAGAAAAGCCACGGACACGGGGAGAACGTGCAGACTCCATAGAGACAGTGACCCAAACCGGGGACCCTGCCACTGTGAAGCCATAGTGCTAACCATGATGCTACTGTGCTGCCTTGTTTTAATGAGCTCCTCACACTTATTGGAGGTGAGAGAAATGAATAGATTTTAACACTTGGGGGAGGGGGGGGGGGTGTTAAATTATCCAATTTATCCACATAATCTGTAATTTAATTTTGTAGATATGTCCAAGTTGTGCCACAGGTTTTCCCTTCTTTTAGGTGTAAGGGTTTACAGCATTAGTTTGTAGAAGATCCGGTTTTCAACCTGCTGCTTTGAAATGATGGGATATACCCAAGAAAAATATTATAAACATATTGAGCATTTCATGCTCAATAACACCACTAGTTTCTTTGGACAAGCGAAAGAACCATCAAAATGTGAAGGAAAACATCATCCTGGAATACAAAGAAAATCCACAGCTTCTCTTCTCCAAGGCAGATAACTTTATTAAGCGGGCTTCTACTAGCAGTGCAGAAATGTCTCCAAAAAGAAAAAGAGTCGTACTGTGAAATCTAGAGCCCCATAGTTATCCAGAAACATACAGGATAAGATAAAGCAGAAGAAAGCTTATGACAGCCACAAAATGCTTAATATGGTGGAAAGCCTAAAGGATTACAGAAAGTGCAGGGATGAAGAAAGAAAGGAAATTAGGAAACCGAAGAGAATACAAAAGAAATGTTGGCAGGCACAATTAAAGAAAACCCAAGGATGTTTTAGCAGTATGTTACAAGCAACAGAATAACTAAAGGATAGGGTTTATCAGAAATATACATGGAAACTTTACGCATTAATGCAGAAGATGTGGGCAGGGTGCGTCCAATTAGTACTTTGTCTCTGTCTTGGCCAAGGACAGGGATGATGCAGACATTCTAGTTAAAGGGGAGAAGAGTGAAAGATTAGACACAAGAAGCATAATAAGAGGGAACTACTGGATGGGCTGATATCCTTGAAGGTGGCTAAATCACCAGGGGCAGCTTGATTATATCCCAGGCTATTAAAGAAAGCCAGCAAGGAAATAGCAGATGCTCGAAGGCTCATTTTCCTATCTTCACTAGATGCAGCTGTGATACCAGAGGATTGGAGTTCTGCGACATTTAAAAAGGGTGCGAGGGAGGCGCTAGAAAATTATGGACCAGTCAGTCTGACATCAGTGGTGGGAAAGTTATTGGAATCAGTCCTGAAAGAAACGGTCACTTGGAAAGGCACAGATTAACCAGGGATAATCAGCATGATTTTTTTTAAAGGGGAAAATCATGCCTTACTAACTTATTCAAATATTTTGAGGAAGTGTGGATTTTTACAGGCAAGATCCCACATGGCCAATGGGTCAGAAAAGTGAGATCCTATGGAATACAGGGAAAGGTGGCAAGTTGGATCCAAAATTGATACAGCAACAGGAAGCAAAGGCTAAGGTCGATGGATGTTTTTGCAAATGGAAGGCAGTTTCCAGTAGCGTTCCACAGGTCTCAATGTTGGGGCCTATGCTGCTTGTTGCATATGGAAATGATTTGGACTTCAATGTCAGAGGCATGTTTGGAAAATTTGCAAATTACATAAAAATTGGCCATGTAGTTGATGGTGAAGAAGTTAGCTGTTGTGTCCAGAATGATATTAATGGTTTGGTTGAGTGGCCGGAAAAGTTGTAAATGGAGTTTAATGCACAGAACTCTGAGGTACTGCTTTTGGAGAGGATAAACAAAGCAAGAGAATACATAGTAAACTGAAGGATACCGAGGAGGGGTAGAGGAAGTGACAGACCTTGGGATGGATATCCACGGGTCCCTGAAGGTGATAGGACAGGTGGATAATGTGATTTAAGAAAGAATATATGAAATGATTTCTTAACAACAATCTTAATAATCTTTATTATTGTCACAAGTAGACTCACATTAACGCTGCAATGAAGTTACTGTGAAAAGACCCGAGTTGTCACACTCTGGCACATCCAAGTGGCTGCACAAGCCAAATCTGGCCCGACTAGTAGACCAAATGAAGGAGGATTTTCGAAGGTGGGACATGCTCCCGCTATCACTGGCTGGGAGGGTATAGACAGTGAAAATGGCAGTTCTCCAGATATTGCTGTTTGTGTTTCAGTGCCTCCCCACCTTTATTCCTTGGTCCTTTTTTAAACGGATCAACAAGGTGATCTCGGGCTTGTATGGGCAGTAAGACCCCGCGATTTAAAAAGGGGATGTTGGAGCGCAGCCGGGGGGAGGGCAGGCTGGCACTCCCGAACTTCAGTAAGTATTACTGGGCGGCGAATATAGCCATGATTAGGAAGTTGGTGGGGGCATTGGTAACCGCACCTCTGCCGTTCCCACCGGCACGCTACTTCACCAACCCCATGGTGGTCACAGCCCCGAGCGACTGGGGGCAATGGAGACGACATGTGGGAGCATCGGTCTGGTCTCCAATTTGCAATAATCACCAGTTTTCCCCGGGGAGGTTCGATGGAGGGTTCCGGTGATGGCAGAGAGCAGGAATCGAGAGGATGGGCGATATGTTTATAGAGGGGAGCTTTCCCAGTTTGAGGGAATTGGAGGTGAAATTTGAACTGACGGGAGGGAATGAATTTAGGTACCTGCAGACGCAGGACTTCCTACGCAGGCAGGTCTCAACTTTCCCGCTCCTGCCACCAAGGGGGTACTGGACAGGGTAGTTTCCAGAGTGTGGGTGGGAGAAGGGACGGTTTAGGACATTTATAAGGACTTATGAAATGAAATGAAATGAAAATGAAATGAAAATCGCTTATTGTCACGAGTAGGCTTCAAATGAAGCTACTGTGAAAAGCCCCTAGTCGCCACATTCCGGCGCCTGTTCGGGGAGGCTGTTATGGGGTCAGAGGAAACACAGACCGAGGAGCTGAAACACAAATAGGGGCAGCACGGTAGCATAGTGGTTAGCATCAATGCTTCACAGCTCCAGGGTCCCAGGTTCGGTTCCCGGCTGGGTCACTGTCTGTGCGGAGTCTGCACGTCCTCCCCGTGTGTGCGTGGGTTTCCTCCGGGTGCTCCGGTTTCCTCCCACAGTCCAAAGATGTGCGGGTTAGGTGGATTGGCCATGCTAAATTGCCCGTAGTGTTCTAAAAAGTAAGGTTAAGGGGGAGTTGTTGGGTTACGGGTATAGGGTGGATACGTGAGTTTGAGTAGGGTGATCATTGCTCGGCACAACATCGAGGGCCGAAGGGCCTGTTCTGTGCTGTTCTAAATTTAGTAGTTGGGAGGAGAGTTAGAGGATGGTCTCTGGGCAGATGCGTTGGGTAGAGTCAACGCGTCCACAACATGTGCCAGGCACAGCCTGATACAGTTTAAGGTCGTTCACCGGACTCACATGACAGTGGCCCGGATGAGCAGGTTCTTTGGGGTGGAAGACAGGTGTGCAAGGTGTGAGAGAGGACCAGCGAACCATGTTCATATGTTCTGGGCATGCTCGAAGCTTAGGGGATTCTGGCAGGGGTTTGCAGATGTCATGTTCAAAGTGTTGAAAACAAGGGTGGCGCGAGTCCAGAGGTGGCGATTTTTGTGGTGTCGGAAGATCCGGGATTCCAGGAGAAGAAAGAGGCAGATGTTCTGGCCTTTGCCTCTCTGGTAGCCCTGAGACAGATATTATTAGCTTGGAGGGACTCAAGAAACCTGGCTAACTGACATGGCTAGCTTTCTCTGTCTGGAGAAAATCAAGTTCGCCTTGAGAGGGTCAATGTTAGGGTTCGCCCGGAGGTGGCAGCCATTCGTTCAGTTTGAAATAAAATTACCCGTTAGCAGAAATTAACAGTATTAATTTCAAACCTGAACATCTTTTTTGTTCCAATATTTTGTAGCACAGCCATTTGCACATTATAATAATCTTTATTATTGTCACAAGTAGGCTTACATTAACACTGCAATGAGGTTACTGTGAAAATCCCATAGTCGCCACACTTCGGCACCTGTTTGGGTACACGGAGGGAAAATTCGGAATGTCTAATTCATCTAACACCACGCTTTTCGGGACTTTTGGGAGGAAACCCACGCAGACACGGAGAATGTGCAGACGCCGCACAGACGTTGATCCAAGCGCTAATCGAACATGGAACCCTAGCGCTGTGAAGCAACAGTGGGAACCACTATGCCACCATCAACTTAATATAACGTCTGCATTTCCCCAATCTCACTTCCAATCCTGATCGTTGTTCATGGTGAAACAAATTAGCAGCAAAATTGACAATGACATCAAAGCGTAAATGGTGCTGCACCATCTGTAATGAAATCCTACAGTTATATGACCCAGGTATCAAAACAGCAGAAGAAACATCACGAGGCATCAAGTACCCTCGGAATCAGCTTATATAACCATGAAACCAGTTTGGTTTCTTTGCATCATGTGTCATTATCTATTAAGTCAGGTTTCAGAAAAATGCTTTGTTCTTCGGATTAACAAACATTTTCCTCGTCTTCCATCGGCTATCCCCTTAAACGTTTGTGTTAGGCTCAGTTTGCCTCTTTCAGGAGGAAAAACTAATTGATTCAAATATCCACTGCTATGCATGCAATATGGTTTACTGTGTTTCTTGGATAACAGTGTCTCTATTTGATTATTGGTATCTGTTACTTACCACATCAGTTGCATTACAGGTTCGCCACTTTTGGAAACAGTTTATGATGAAATCTGCTTTTTAAAGTTGCACCAGTATGCACGGTAGCACAGTAGTTGGCACTGTTACTTCACCTTTCACAAAGCTGTCTTCCTCATGCTTACACCATGTTCGGCATTTCAGTTCTCCTGGATTCTAAAAACATCCTTGAATAGAGGTAATATGGTGGAGGATGACATGTAGATCTCAAGAAACTATCATGTGACATGGAGACAAGTTCACAATGTGCAATAATTTGTGGGTATTTTTTACTCTAATTTAGATTCCCTAGATCAGAAGAATTTATCATCTAGAATTCCACATCTGGTAGCAAACTTGTTTGAATATCAAGTTCAGTTTGAAATAAAGTGCTTGATTCACAAACAATTTGGTTAACACCAACGAACCACATAATACTTAAACAAAAAGGAAAATACTGCAGATTATGGAACCTGAAGAAAAAATAAAACACTGAATTCTCAGCAGGCAAAGAAAGAGTTCACCTGAAATGCTCTGTGCACAGACCTGTTACAAGACATGATTGCTTCCAACATTTTGTTATTTCAAATAAGATCTATAATGTGCTTTGATTTTTGTGTTCTAAAATACACAGTATGTGACAACACCAGTGTAACAGAGGTCATTTGAAAAGTCTGCTAGGATTAATAAAGTAAGGGATCCAGATAATCAATTTTCAAGGTCTGGAATAGTTTTGAGAAGTGGAGCTAAGAAGGGATGAAAAATCCAAATGCAATGTAAATTTCAACCAATTAAAAATTAGCAGTTCCTCTTAACGGAAGCAACTTTATCCAATTTTCCAACTGCTGTTACTAAGTAAATCTTTAAATGTGGCTCACAACGTAAAGCAACCAGCGACATTCAAACCTACAATTCATTGGCGGGAATGGAGTATTTTTTTCATTTGCTTGTTTTGGGTACGTGGGCATTGCTGGCTAGGCAGCCTTCCTTAACTGCTGCAGTCTGTGGTGTAGGTAGACCTACAGTGCTGTTAGGGATGGTTACAGGATTTTGACCCAGACACAGTGAAGGAACAGCAAAATAGTTCCATGTCAGGATGGCGTGAGGTTTGGAAGGGAATTTGCAGGTGGCGGTATTCCCATGTGTCTACTTTCCTTATCCTTTTAGGTGGTAGATTTTGCGGATTTGAACGGTGCATCCGAAGGCTCCTCATTGTGTTGCTGCAGTGCATGTGAAGGTGGTACACACTGTTGCCATTGTACGTCAGTAGTGGAGGGAGTGAATGTTTAACCTGGTGGATGGGGGAGTGGAGGGGGCGCAATCAAGCAAGTTTCATTGTTGAGCTTGCTGCAAATGCACTCATCCAGATAAGTGGAGAGTAATCAATTACACTCCTGACTTGTGCCCTGTAGATGGTGGGCAGGCTTTGTAAATTCTATGGTTCTATGAGTGAGATGGCCCAACCTTTGACCTGCTTCTTGCAATCACAGTATTTATATAGCTGGTTTGGTTCAGTTTCTTGTCAAAGGTAACTCCCAGGTTGGTGGGAGGATGGAATTGTTGATACAGGGATTGACATTGTATTCATTACTGCTTATTGTTTATTGTTGGTGGGTGCAAATCTGGGAGATAAAGTGAAAAAGGAGAATAAAAGTATTTTAAAAAAAGGTAACTCCCAGGATGTTGGTAGGTGTTCTAACCCTACAGAAGGCCCAGGGGTCTGCAATCTCACACGTCCCTGTGGTATGATCTACCCAGGTTGGGGGGGGGGGGGGGGGGGGGGGGGGGGGTGGTGATGCTACCCCCCCCTTAAACCAGAATAGACGCAGGGACAATGTATCTAATCATCATGGATGCACATTCAAAATGGGTGGATGTTCACTGAATGACCATGATATCACAAGCCACCACCAATCGACACCGGCAATCCTTTAGTGTTCACAAACTCACCGAGGTACTGGTAACAGATAATGGCAACTTTAAATCCTGGCCCCTGCTCACTGTCCATGTGGAGTTCTCCCAGTGTTTGTCTAGGTCTGATCCCCTCAACCCAAAGACACACTCATACACCCCCGGTTAAAGAGAGCAAAAGATTTTCCCCGCCTGTCGTCGAAATGGAAGATGTATCGGGCTGGGGGGAGGGGACCTTGCAAGGGCCCAAGGATCTGCAACCTCAGAGTCTCTGTGATCTCACCAGAGTACAATCTACCCAAATGAGGGGGGCGAACTACTCCTTTAAACCAGATACTGCTGGAACATAAATAACCCGGTCCCGCACAGAGACTCTGAGTAGGAGGTGTAAATATACACGGAAATAAATCTAACTTTTTCATCACTTCAGAGTGGTCGCTTGCCTGAGACTTTACAGTAGGGTAATGCATACGGGTGTAACTTTAAAAAGCAGATTTCATCAGAAACAAACAGTTACCAAAAGTGACGAACCTGTAATGCAACTGATGTGGTACGTAACAGATACCAATAATCAAATAGAGACAATGTTATCCAAGAAACACAGTAAACCACTTTGCATGCATAGCAGTGGATATTTGAATCAATTAGTTTTTCCTCCTGAAAGAGGCAAACTGAGCCTAACACAAACCTTTAAGGGGAAATCCGATGGATTAAAAAAAACGAGGAAAATGTTTGTTAATCCGAAGAACAAAGCATTTTTCAAGTTTAACATTTATTACAATTATAAGTTTTACAATTTATTACATTTGTTGCAACATTTAAAAAACAATTATTGACTTTTCGCTCAACACCATGCAATACATATGTTGCTCACAAGAAACAATTTGCGTTTACATAGCACCCTTAACATAAAATTCCAAAGTACCTCTCAGACATCAGGTGAAAGAAGAATATTGAACCAAAGTTTCCACAAAGCAATTTTAATGGGAGTCTTAAGAGAAGAGGGAGGAACTTCGCGTAAAGCGGTATGAGGGGAAGACGCGCATAAGGTAACTCCCACTGGAAACCCGACTTCAGTACCCTTTTAACCAGCGCCACTGGTCTTTAACCTCTTGGAAAAATCTGAAATTTTGCTGTGTCGAGTTCTCTCATCTCCAATATGCCCAACGGAGGCAAAGCCAAACAGGAATTGGTCAGAATCCTGTCGACTGACTCTGAAGGTGCTCAGGAATCAACTGGAGGGAAGATGGCGGAGGGATTGACATTGCATTCGTTACTGTTTATTGTTGGGTGTAAATTTGGGAGAAAATGTGGAAAAGAGAATTAAAATATTTTTTTTTTTTTAAAAGAAATAACGTACAGAAATATTTTGGATCATCTGTTTTACATTGAGTAAAAGGATGCGAAATGCAAAAAGAAAATGCACATAAATATAAAATGTTAAAAGTTGAACAAGAACAGGCCACCTTAATTAAGAAAGCTTATTAAACTCCTAAATTATTTCACATTTGACAATGTTTCAAAATTATTGGCATTTGTTACTAAAACAGAAATTATTTTGTTCTGCCAATAACAATTGGCATCAACAATGGGAGGCTGAATTCCCAGGAAAAGGATCACACTGTAACTCAAATAAAGCAAGGCTGCTAGGGGTATTGCTGAGGCAATTACAAGTGGCACAGTAGCACAGTAGTTAGCACTGTTACTTCACCGTTCCAGGGTCCCAGGTTTGATACCAGGCTTGGGTCACTGTCTGTGCAGAGTCTACACATTCTCCCCGTGTCTGCGTGGGTTTCCTCCGGGTTCTCCGGTTTCCTCCCACAGTCTAAAGATGTGCAGGATAGGTGGATTGGCCATGGTAAATTGCCCCTTAGTGTCAAAAAGGTTGGGTGGGGTTACAGGGTTAGGGTGGAGGTGTGAGCTTAAGTGGGGTTCTCTTCCCAAGGGCTGGTGCAGACTCGATGGTCCGTTTGGCCTCCTTCTACACTGTAAATTCTACGATGGATGAAGCCAGTACATATCAACAACATATCATGGGAATGTGGGATCTGAGAATGATTAGCTGGGGGTTTTTTTGGCATACTGTCCACTTGGCCATCCCGAGTTGAAATACATGGTTAGTATAAGATTGTAGAAACATCCCAATTAATGACTGTATTGTGTGAATTTAGCTGGGATATGTCAATGGCTTCCTGAGTGCACAACATTTTTTTGAAAACATCAACCAAAATCACAAGTCTTTAAAGGAGAGACTATCTCTATAAGTTGCAGGGCTTTTAATACAAAAGCATGCTTTGACATGATAAATGAAATTCTCCCCTGCAAACAAGTTTACTTTTTAAATGGGATAGGATTAAGTGGTTGTTCATCAGGTTCAGTTGTGTTTTCCAAAAGGATGTCTGGGAGAACTGGTAGATACTATATCCTTTCAGAATCATTCAAACCCAATTCTTAAAGGGCTAGAATTACTGCATGCAATAAATATTGACAATTAAATTAATCACATTTAGTGGATAAACATAACTAGATTTTTAAGTACATCGTATGTTGTTCTATGTAATGAATGACATTGAAAAAGTTGGATATGAACGGAAATTTAAGACTTGAATAACTTTCTCGGCATTCATTGCTGAATGTAGTGTTTGCAGCTGAAAGTTTTTGAAGTACAATTTTTTTTGACAGTCACTTCAGATATTGATTTAAAATTGACAACTTATAGCACATTTTAATCTAATTCCAGTTGAATGAACATTGAGACTGCAGGGAACGTAACATTTTTGGCATTGTTGGCATTGAGAATTTCCAAATTGCTACATTTCTTTAGAAAGTCACAGCATTTTCAAAGTAGGTGGTTTAGGTATTTTTTCCAAAGCTACACATTTGTAAATAATCTAATTTTCAAGTTTAACTTTACTCACCAAAAGCGGCTTGCATTTATATAGAACATTTGAAATAGAAAAACATCCTCTGGCTCTTCACAGACGGGTAATCAGATTAAAATAGATATTGATACCAGCAATAGTAGGAGTGCTGTGGGGTCTAGGACCACTAGGCATGGCTGTCAAACGTGGCATTACGAGAGGTTGGGTGTACAAGAGGCCAGAATCAGAGGAGTGTGGAATTCTCAGCACGCTTTTTGTAATGTTGGAAGAAGTTAGTTAATCAAGGAGTCATTTAATGTAAAGATTAAAATCTTTAGTTTGAGGCATGGCCTTGGGTGGAATTCCTCAATTTCAATTCACACATGCACTTTCAACTTGCCAATTCCTAACTTTTTTTTTGATAAACAATTTTAATTAGGTATTTTTTAGCATTGTAAACAGTAAAATAACAGAACGCAAGAACAAAAGGACTGTACAATAAACAACGTACACAGTGCAATTGCCCTAACCGTCCTACCCAGATCTGCCTAATTTACCCCCTATACTACATACCCCTAAACCCCCCGCCCCCCTGCTGACGATTAATTCTCTGCAAAGAAGTCAATGAATGGTTGCCACCTCCGGGCGAACCCTAACAACGACCCTCTCAAGGCGAACTTGATTTTCTCCAAGCCCAGGAAACTCGCCATGTCTGACATCCAGGCTTCCGACGTCGGGGGCTTTGACTCCGTCCAAGCTAGACCTATCCGTCTCCGAGTTACGAGGGAAGCGAAGGCCAAAACGTCGGTCTGTTTCTCCCCCTGGACTTCCGGGGCCTCTGAAACCCCGAAAATCGCCTCCTCCGGACCCATTGCCACCCTTATGTTCAATACTCTAGACATGATGTCCTCAAACCCCTGCCAGTATTGGACATGCCCAGAACATGTGGACATGGTCTGCCTGTCCTCTCAGGCACTTTACACACCTGTCCTCTACACCAAAGAATCTGCTCATCCGGGACAGTGTCATGTGGGCCCGGTGGACAACCTTAAACTGAATCAGGCTGAGCCTGGCACATGTCGCAGTCCCATTAACCCTGCTCAGCTCGTCCGCCCACCGGCCTTCCCCAATCTCCCCTCCCAACTCCTCCTCCCATTTATGCCTCAGTTCCTCGGTCTGCGTCTCCTCCGCCCCCATGAGCTCCTTGTAAATATCCAAGACACTTCCCTCCCCCACCCATCCTCTAGACACTCTAGACACTACCCTATCTTGGATCCCCCTTAGTTTTGTTTTTATATAAATTTAGAGTACCAATTAATTTTATTCAATCAGGGGCAATTTAGCGTGGCCAATCGACCTACCCTGCACATCTTTTGGGTTGTGCGGGGGGAAACCCACGCAAACACGGGGAGAATGTGCAAACTCCACGCGGACAGTGACCCAGAGCCGGGATCGAACCTGGGACCTCAGCATCATGAGGCATCAGGGCTAGCCCACTGCGCCGCCCTGGATCCCCCTTAGTGGCAAGAGTGGAAAAGATGGCACCTGCCTGCGCAAAAAGTCCGGCACCTGAATATACCGGAATTCATTCCCCCTCGTCAACCCAAACTTGTCCTCCAGCACCCTCAAGCCAGGGAAGCTCCCTTCCAAGAACAAATCTCCCTTCTGCTCAATCCCCGCCCTCCGCCATACTCGATACACCCCCCCCCCCCCCCCCCCCCCCCCCG